>NC_071507.1:50198415-50279753 GCF_027887155.1 Malaclemys terrapin pileata | reverse complement strand
ACTTGAGGCATTATAAACGGAAAGGAATAATTGAGGCTGGTAAGGGTATGTTTGAGTGTTGTGTTATGATAATAAACCAAACTGGAAGAGAGCACTACTGTAAAATCGCCACATGTGATAGCTGGTTTGATGCAAGATTGAAGGTCAACTGAGGAAGCAGATGGGCCCAAAGGCAGTTTGGGGGTAATGCCCTGGAACCGTTCCCTTTAGACTTGTTCGGATTTGAGCACTGCTTCTTTTCTACCCACACTCTCTAATAGAAAACTGTTTTTTTATTTTTGATACACATGGTCTACACTGACGTAATACAGAGGTTCTAAATTTGTCCACGATAGCTGTCCGGCATAGCTATGTGTCATCCTAGCTGTGTGAGCACATTAATCAAACATTTTCTACAGAGGAGAAAATGCTAACCACTACACATACTCTTCTTTCCATGTTTACTCTTGAAACACTCGCTTCATACTGAAACTTGGACGTCTAAAGGTTTTTATCCAGAAAAGCGTACTCCTTTCTAGAATGGAACTAAATTATTTCATTCTCATTTTTTTCCTCTCTTGATGTTGGTAATGAATTTACTTAATTTTTAATTTGGAGTACTATAGAGCTCTTATGACAGATATAAAACAGATTAAAAAGGTTGAAAACCAGTTAGAATTTGGTGGTGTTACAGTTACGGTCTTGTTAACTTCCTGGTTTAGATAGCGATATAAAGTCAGGTGATAAATTTAAGATTGAGCATAGCACTACACTAATTTCCCTTTCCCCCGAAGAATGTAGTTCTGGAGACAGAGGTGCAAGCTGAATGTCTTTGTTGGTCCATAAATACGGGGAATTAAGGTGTACAAATACTGGTTTTTAAGAACATGTAACCTGTTCCTTGACTATATAGTAAGTGGAAAAGGTAGAGTAATTTGTCAATCTCTTGCTATTTGGATTGTACAGAATTGAGTCTAGTTTGGTATGGATGCTTTCTGTTTGTTGGCTGTTCAATGGCATATTTGGTGATAGCTGATCATCAGTCAACACCTAAACGTTACCTCTGAAATGAGCAGTTGAGGACTGAGTGGGAATGGGGAAGCATCTTCTAAACCTAATAGGTGCTTGCTTTGATAAAATATGTTACGTTAAAAAAAATTGAGAGCAAGTGTTAAATCTGCTGCCCTTATGATTGAACTTAAAAGAAAGCTCAGGTTAGCATTCCCAATGATTAACAGACTGTACTATAAATATTGCTTAAATTATGAATATATTTATACATTACAACTATATACTTGAAAATGTGCCTGAAAATATTTTTCATATCCTTGCCCAGTCTTGAGTTAAAGATTTGTGTTACCTTAACATGTACTGTTTTTGGTATGATACAGAATCTAGAACCCGGGACTGCACAGTGAAAGGAGGATGGATTTTTCAGATATCTGGGCTATTTTTAATTGTACTTTTTTAAAGCCATCATGCTGAGTTTCAAGGATTAAGGCCAAATTCTGCTCTTAGTTATACAACGCAGAAGTCAACAGTTACTCCAAAGTTCTCTTTCTTTAAGAGGAAGCAGAAGATAGCTTATTCTTTTTGCTTTGTTTTATAACATATCTTTGGAGCTCATCATTTAAAGGGACATCAGGAATTTTTAATTTTTTAAAATAGATTAAATATGACTACAAATAAAATGTGATGTGTTTTCCTCATAGGCAATAGCAGTGAAAGACCAATTGGAAAACAACTCCAATGAGCTTGCACAGAAGTTGTGCAGAGCAGAAGAGGCTTTACTGGCAAGCCAGTCAAAGGAAAATGAGTTGAGGAGAAACTTTGAGGTAAAGAAATCAGAGGGGCAACTGGAATAATTAATAATTTAAACTCGAAATCAGTAAGAACTGGTGCCATTTAGGCCTTACTGACTCATAGGGGAACTCTGCAAGTTGTGTGTTGGAGAATAGTGTATTTCCACCAGAAGTTGTGTTTCGATACTGTCTTAATCTGGCTGTCCTTTTTTGGACCATCTTAAGACTGCGACAATGTTCCTCCTCTGCCTTGGTGGGCCCTGTGCTTATTGGCGGATTTGCTCACCTCAGAGATTCACGGCAGCCCTCAGTTTGGACACTTTTGTGGCTCAAACCTGCCATTCATTCATCTAACCTCATCACTGGCCAGTATGGGGAAAAGGAAGGAAAACAATCCCCGCAGTCTCTGCTGACCCACCTTGGGTCAGGTGGACAGGCCAGGGACCTTCCCCTCTAGTGGGACTCACAGTCCAAGTCAACTCCTCTTAGGGTAACCAGATGTCCCGATATTATAGGGACAGTCCCGATTTTTGGGTCTTTTTCTTATATAGGCTCCTATTACCCCCCACCTCCATCCTGATTTTTCACACTTGCTGTCTGGTCACCCTGATCCTCTTATATCCAATAGGGAGGAGAGGGAGGGGGGAACCTGGGCCTGCCCTCTACTCTGGGTTTCAGCCCAGGGCCCTGTGGATCGCAGCTGTCTACAGAGTTTCATGTAACACCTATGTGATAGCTACAACTCCCTGGGCTACTTCCCCATAGCCTCCTCCCAACACCTTCTTTATCATCACTACAGGACCTTCCTCCTGATGCCAGATAGCGTTTGTACTTCTCAGTCTTCCAGCAGCACGCCCTCTCACTCTCAGCTCCTTGCGCACCCTTCACTGACTGAAGTGAGGTCCTTTTTAAACCAGGTGCCCTGATTAGCCTGCCTATCTTAATTGATTCTAGCAGCTTCTTAATTGGCTCCAGGTGTCCTAATTAGCCTGCCTGCCTTAATTGGTTCCAGAAAATTCCTGATTTTTCTGGAACTGCCCCTGTTATCTTACCCAGGGAAAAGCGACCTGCTTAATCTGGGGCTAATATATCTGCCTTCTCTCACTCTCCTGTAGCGGGCTCCTGCCCTGTGGACCCAACCGGCCTCCCCGCCCTTTCACCGTAAGCTGGCTACATGAGTTGAAGCCGGTTTGTTTCCGGACTGCGCCAAGGAAACATCTATACACGCTCGTGCTCCACACCCTGCACTTCCTCACTCTCGCGTCACACCCCCACACAAAGTGGCGGGATCTCCGGCCAGTTCTAGAGGGTGAGGAGCCCCGGTGGGCCAGCCTATACTCCATCCTGCTCCCAAGACCTGCCGGGGATGTCAGTTGGCAGCTCCTTCATGGGGCTGTTAGCACAGGCATGTACATGGCGCGGTCCACCCCCGTCCCGGGACACCTGTCTCTTCTGCAGCGTGAGGGAGACCCTGGCGCACGTTTACCTGGAGTACGCCAGGCTGCCGCCCCTATTCCGGGTCCTCACAGATTTCCTGTTGCGTTTCTGGCTGCACTTTTCCCCTCACCTCCTTATTTATGCACTCTCTATCCGTGGCCCCACAAAGTCATGGGACCTCCTGGTCAACCTCCTCCTGGCCCTGGCTAAAATGGCCATCTATAAAACCAGGGAGAGGAGGTTGGTGGATGGAGTCTCCTGTGACTGTGGGGCCTCTTTTTGATCCTCCGTCCATTCATGAATCCGGGCAGAGTTCCTCTGGGCGGCGTCCTCTGACTCCCTTGACGCCTTCGAGGAGCAGTGGGCGCTGTCCGGGCAGGGCCGGCTCCAGCATTTCTGCTGCCCAAAGCGCAAAAAAAAAAAAAAAAAAGCCGCGATCGGCGGCGGCAGTTCAGCAGCAGGTCCTTCGCTCCTAGAGGGAGTGAGGGACCTGCCGCCCCCAAATTGCCGCAGGTGCCACCCCCTCCCTTAGCCGCCCCAAGCACCTGCTTGTTAAGCTGGTGCCTGGAGCCGGCCCTGTGTCTGGGGTTCTCTGCTCAGTGTCCCATTCAGGTTCCCTTCGGACCCTTTGACCGCACTCCTGTCCCTGTTATTTCATTAGTTGTCCCCCAAAATCACTTGGTTTCCAGGTCTTGTGGATCCCCCGCTAAGGCTGGGGGGATCTTTTAGCAGTGGGCGGGCTTTGGCCCGCCCGCTTCCTAGATCACAATAGGATCACTCTCCTGTAGCCCTCTGGCCTGACCCTGTCACAAGACCTATAGAAGTGATACAAAATAAGGCCCTGATCTTGTAGTTTTTGCAATTGATTCCATGTGGACTGACCCCAGGCACAAAATTGGTTGTATGGTCAGGGTTTAAAAAAATTATTTTGCACCAGCACACTACAGATAGGGTTACAGTTCATATGGAATTATTTGTCTAATCTAATTATGTCGGATGGTTCAAAAGACTCTTTGTTTAGTCCTAAAAATAAAATATATTAAATATCTGTTTGAGTTAATTTGGAAATTCTAGAATCATTAGCTGCTTCCTAAGTATAAGTGTGTTTGGCCTAATTCCAAGATTTCGTGGAGGAATGGGTACTTTTTTGGTCACACAATCAATTTAAAGCAAGAGAAAATCCCCAAAATGATTTGTACATTTTTACTTTTTCAAGCACTATAGATTAGCATTAGCATCAAAATTCTAACTATGAAGCCAGATCCTGACCTGGAATATATCAGCATAGCTCCATTGAAATCAATAAAGTTATTCCAATTTACACGAAAAGGATTTGGCTGTAAATTTTTATTTTAAAAAACCTTGATTGTAGATTAAAAGATTTTCCTTTTAATTGGGAATTAGAAGGAAAATGAAAGGGAAGAGAAGTCAGAATAGTCATAGAAGCAGCATGCGAGATTTTTTTTTTTAAGTTCTTATATTGTGCCAATAGCTGTTGTATCTGAATGCTTTCCAGAGTTAAGAATAATTAAGATGACTAGCATCTGTTATTTGAGGTTTCTATTTCTCCCATATCCCCCAGAGCAGTGGTTTTCAACCTCTGGTCCACAGACCCCTGGGAGTTTGCAGACTGTCTAATGGGTCCTCGAAAGGTTGTCGTTACAACGGAACAGTGGTTTTCAACCCGTGGTCTGTGGGGATCCACAGACTATGTCTAAGATTTCCAAAGAGGTCTGCGCCTCCATTTGAAATTTTCTAGGGTCCACAAATGGAAAAGAGGTTGAAAGCCATTGTCCTAGAGGGTAAAGGGTGTGTGTGGGGGGGAGGGGGGAGTGTAAATATGAAAAATGGTGATGTTAGTTGTCATTCTAAGTTTTTGCAGGAGTGAATTTCCTAATATTGGGCCAGCTCCTGAAAAAGCCCTGTCTCCTGCATATGCTAGTTTTACTTCTGATGTGTAGACAGTTGTTCCTGAGGAACACAGCTACTGAAGTCTGAGAGAGTAAGATGGTATTTTGGGCCCATGTTCTTTATAACTTCAAAACTAAAGACAGATTTGATTGAGTGTTCTGTTGGGGAATCAGCGGAGTGAGTGAAACATAGGACTGATGTACTCAAGTGAACCTGTATTACTGAGGAGGTGTGCTGCTGTGTTCTGTAACTGTTGCAGATTTTTCAGGGCAGATGCATTCGAGTCTAAATACATTGGATTTCGATTATTCAAGCAAGAGTTAATGATGGCCTATGTGATTGAGGCCAAATTGTAATTGCAAATGATGGGATGGGATGTAGATGAAGGTGGGAGAATGCATGTCTTGTAAATGGTTTTGTGAAAGTCCAGCATCAGAGCATGGGATTTTTTTGCAGCTATGTTAGGTTGTTGGTTCCAGATTTTTGTTGAATGCTTCTTAATCAGAGCCACTTGTGCTGAGTCACAGCAAGAGGGGCGGGCCTTTCAGCCATTTAAACCCCTTGAATTTCATTGGTATTTTGAACACAGGAAGCTCAGAATTCCTGCAGCTTTGAGACATTTGTCATACATCAGCATTGTCTAAAAATTTTGTCTCTTGACAACTGTGTATTTTAGAATGATTGATGATAGAGTGTGTGTGTGTGTGTGTGTGTGTGTGTTTCGATATAACAGTTGGATATTTTGGACTAGGAGGTTGTGAAACAAAAGGAAAATAACTAGAAGCAGCAACGGTTTTATTCATGTTCTTTGGGTGACTTGTTTAAATAGATGAAAATACAGACCTGCTGTGCCAGCAAGGATTTAGGTTGTTTTCCATCCAGACCCTCCCTTTTCTTGAATTTGGCTTCTGTGCACTGGTGCCCATCTGCTAGTAGTAAGTAGGTGAATAAATGATGGCTTGCTTCCAAGAGAGTCCCACCAGTGCCATGCCATCTGTTACCCAGCAATGCAGGAGTTTGGGTGGAAGGAGTTAGTTTCTTAGAAATAACTGTTATTTTAAGTTCCCAGGTAGGACATAGTTGTATGGGGTATTTTAACTTTTCTTAACTTATTTGGAAAAAAGATGCTTAGAAAATTTTCTATCCCAAACCCCCAGGTATTACTGAGTAATAATACTTTGCATCTAATGCTATCTTGCTACCAAGAGCAACTTCATATATTTGAATCATCCACACAGAGATGGGTGGTCTGAGAACAGGAGCTGGAACTGGAAACTTCTCCTGTGTTCTGATACTGGCAGTGAAATTGATTCCCCTCTGTGGCTTTGGGCAAGTCACTAAACTTCACTGACTCCGTTTTTGTGGGCTGGATTCTAACCTGTGTCAAGATCTGCTATGGGCAGGCAACAGAGAACTGGTTGCAGCTCCCTGGTTCCATATCCGAGCCAGCTAAGTACTGCTGTGATCTGTGCCAGCTGGGAGATGTCCCAAAAGGATTGTCTGCCCTCTCAGGATTGCCAAGAGTGCAGTTTGTGTTCCTAAGTCATGTAAGTGCTTAGAAACCAAGGCCCAACTTTCCAGAGTCTTCATGGGACTCAGAGGGATAGTATGCCACATCACACTACTCTCAGTTTATTGACTTAATCGACTGTTTTGTAACTAATGTTTTGTTGTAGGAAATGAAGAAGGAAAAAAACCTTCTTTGCTGCCAGTCTGATGAAAAATCACGAAAAATCCATCAGCTGGAAGAAGCACTAAAAATAGCCCAGCACCTTCTAAAGGAGACCCAGAAGAGCGCTGAAGAGATGAAAAGTGAGTGACACATTTCTACCTATTTAAATCCCATTACAAACTATTACTTCAGTGTGGGAGATCTGTAAACTTCATTATAAATGGGGATTTGAAGCATCCCCAAGAAATAATAAGTTCCCACTGTGTGATATAGTTTAATTAACTTTCAGCTAATACACGCAATTCTCTTTCCAAACTGAGATGGAACGTCTTTATACAAATATTCTAACTCATCACATTATATGGTTTTAAAGCAATTAAAAATGAGGAATAAATATGTCCCAAACAAAACTATATGGTCAGCAAATTAAATACTACAATGTGCTCCTGTGTTTTAAAATCCCAAGCAAACAAATATACCTCAAACTATTATCCTTTAGCTTGTATATGGACTCCATCAAGCTAAAACGTGATGAAATGTTACCCGCCGAGCCCTAATTTGACTTTTCCCTACATTTGTCTATCTGGTTGGGAAAATGCATTTTGCAGACTGAGGTTTAAGAGAACAGGTAATTCTGCTAAATAGCCATTGTAAAGGAGGAGACTGCTCCCACTTATCGCTGTAGAAGTCTAACCTCACTTAATGAGATTTCAAAATTAAATTTATGGACCTAGTCCTGCTCCTATTTTAATCAGTATTTCTGCACTCTCCAATCCATGAGGCCATCCAAATAACTGCTTTGCGTTTTGATCTTATTCTTGGCAAGTGGCAGCACTTTCGGCTAGCTAAGAAAATGTAATGTCTTCTAAGTCCATTTTCTTGCTTTCGCTATCTTTTATCTGTGGTTCTTAAGGTGTCAAATGGGAGCATTCTCTCAGTTTTCTGGAGGGAATAATTATGCACAAAAAAATAAGTCAGAAGATGTTTGTGCTGTAGCTCTTCACTGCAAACAACAATAACTTGTCCTAATTGAAACATAACTGAATGTTGGTGCCCAGAGTCCTAGACTGTCACTCTTAACCCCCGGACGGTTCTTCCTCTCTAAGAAGTCTCTGATTATCCTCTCTAGTTATACCTTTTCCCCCTTGTAACGGTGTGGCGCCCCCTTCTGGTCATCCAGGCACTTAGTTCATTTCTAGCCAGAGCACCATCCTGCTCAACATTAGCCCCCGTGTCCCTTCCGGACCCTGGTGTCCTCCCCTGTCAGGGTCCTGCTCACAACAGTAACCCACTATCTGGGGATTCCCACCCAGGGGAATCCCCACCCCCATCCTCCACCTTGCCTCAGTGGCTACTGCCAGTCACCATCTAGCCCTGTTTCACTAGGGCCGACTGCAGTCTGTAATGGCCACTCATCATTGGCAGGGGACTTTGGACCTGCTGCCTTTCACTACAACTCCGTACCTCTCTGGGCCTTGGACAAGGAAGGCCCTGCAGCCTGGGGAGTTGCCAGCCTGGAGCTCCCCAGCTCCTCTGTCCTTTTCCTAGCCCTGCTTCACTCCAGTACCCTTAGCTTCCCAAACAGCTAGGTCCCTCTCCCTTCAGAGCTAGAGGAAGATTGAGTGAGTGTTTGGCTCACAGCCCTTTTATAAGGGCCAGCTGTGGCCTGATGGGAGCGTGGCCCAGCTGTAGCTGCCTCCCCAATCAGCCCAGGCTTGCTGCTTTCCCCAGCCACAGCCCTCTGCAGGGTTGTTCCAACCCCTTCAGGGCTAGAGCGGGCAACCGCCCCGCTACACTCCCCTTTGAATCACCACCCTAAATAATCCTTCTCCATCCTATGTGTTGACATAGTTCAAATATCTGTTGATTGCTATCATTTCCCTTCCCCTCTCTCTGCCCCTCTTTCTCACCAAGTTCTGGGTCTTGGAGACATTGAATTTTCCTTGTCCTGTAGGAAGGGAATGCGTAGTCTTGTTTTATATGGTAAGTTGGTGTTATTCAATAGAATTCTCTTTGCAATACAGGAAATCTCTTGTATTGTCTGTCTCTCTTAATTTTACTCCATACATCAGTCCATCAAACACCTTGATCATTTTTATATATTCTGGATTTTGAAGACAGGAAAATGGACAAATAGGGCACCAAAATTCTTTATCTAGCCATTGATACTGTTACCTGTCAACCATGAGTTTCAGAGTACAAGCCATCAGACCTCAGTGAAGATGGGCTGTAGAAACAGAGTTACAATTGTGAAGCATAGAGCGATTTGACTAGCAGTATGTTCTTTCTGCAAAACTGAATTCTGGCAATGCTAAAATTGTCTCAGCTATACAATTTCATGGTTTGGGAATAAAGGCAGTTTTAGAACACATACGTAATTATATTCTGAAATACTAAGAAAATGTATTGCTAGGTGAAAAATTGAAAATTGTCAATATTGCCATTTTATAGTGTTACCCATAAAAGCTAATATTGCATATTTGACATAGTTTGCTTTCACAAATTAACCACTTAATTTTTTTTATTACTATAGATCAGAGTTTGTTTCAGAAAAGAGAATTGGAAGCACAAGAAGCCGAGCTTCAACATCTAAAAATCAACAATAAATTGCTCCAGGATTCAATCCAGGAGCTACAACGTGAAAATGGAACCCTTAAGAATAAGAACAAGGCTTTAGAAGAAGAAAAAGTAGACTTACTAGAAACAAACATAAGTTTTTCATATAGTTTAATAAGGCATTTTATACTTAAGCTTTTAAGAGCCAAAATATTTATTTGTGTCCTTTTAAATATCTAGTCTCTATTCTAATATAACATTTGCTATAACTTTTCCATTAGTAGCATGGAAATCTCATTAAATCTGTTATCTGGCTATCAAAGATACAGGAGGTCTTTAGAGGGACACCTGAAAACATGATAAAATGTGCACGTTTTGTCTGTTCCGTGGCCCAGCTTTTCTCCTCATTCGGAACAAAGAGGTGATTCCTCTCACCTGTAGAACTGGGAGGTGGACCAGTGTTGTTGCTGAAGGCTCCAGGACTAAGCTCCATCCTTCACCTCAGGCCACCAGAAATTGTGTCCACCAGCAGAACAAGTTGGCGGTTCAGTTTCTCCCAACAACTTTGTTTTATCATTCATTTTTGTTCATTTTTCTGCAATATTGATTTCATTTCAACTTTTTGCTCCTCTTTCTCTCTCCTCAAGTAAGTTCTCTGGATCCGCAAACACAGCACTTCTCAGTAACTCCCTTTGATCACTAGTGCAGTGGTAGAAAAGCCCTGCAAGATCAAGCTAAGTCCAAGTAGTTCAGTGGGCAGCTTTTTAGGGGTCTTAGAGGGTAACCTACGTCTTGCTGCTATAAGCCACCAACCCTTGATGTGTGAAGGGATGGGGCTTTGTTGGACCAGCGCACTAGTGCCCTGCATGCGCACATAAACACACCCATTTGAAGCCCTGACTCCATTGTGAGAAGGCTTGATCAGGAGCATGAGGATTCTCAAGGAGATGAGAACCCCACATAGTCTGCTCAGGAATAACACTTGGAAACTCCATATGCTCTGGGCCCCAAAAAGACAAATGGAATTGTCCCCTTTGTAAGGAAGTAATATGTATAATTAATGAGCAGGTCGTATAAACATCAGGCTTTAAATCTTTTCTCTTGCCTTCCCATCCTTAGGATGTGTTTGCTGGGGTTTTCTCCTATATGCGGGTCTCCTGGAGTGCTCTGTATCAGACTCACTGCCCCCTCCCACCCTGGAGTATATCTGGGTGTGCAGAGACACGTGTTACTTCTGTGAAGCCCTGTCTCAGGTGGCAGGGTAATGTAAATTGTTCATCTCTGCTTTTCAACCTGGGATCCTCTTTCAACCAGGGAAGGGGGCCCAAATTTGAGGTCACAATGGAGTGGGAATTGTCCCTGTCCGTTTATCAGGTCAAGGACCCGGGTTTTACCAGGGAAAGGAGTTTGGAGTCTCCTCCCCCTCTCCATAGGCTTGCTCAGCGTTGAAGGATTAAAGAGCACTTTAGACAGTGTGTGCCCAGAACAGAGGCACATAAGAATTCCATTCCTTATGTAGCTGCACCATCAGGGGATTACAGAGGCGTCAAGGAGAAATCCCTTCCATGTTCAAAATGGCTCCTGCTTTACTGAGTAAAAACCCCCAAGTGGTACTAATTCTCTTCGGAAGGGTGTAGACAGACACCCTTTCAGGCACCTGAGGCCATCTAGCAAGCTATTCCAACAATCAGCATTTGTCTCAGTACCCCTACTTAGTTGAGAGATGCCCAGAACAGGGTGATTAGCGTGCTACCTCACTTCTGTAAACAATGGGGGGAAGTACCCCATGTACACAACCACACAAAAAAGAAATCCCAAACCCACATGACTCTCTCAGCACTGGAAGCCAGTGTCTTGAAAAAAACCTCAATAATAATAAACTATCTAGTTTCTCATGCTTTCCTCCTTTGAGATCATCATTTCCGGTTAAAACTAGATGTTAAACTAAAATGTAAGGAAAATTTGAAAGTTTGGGGAACCTAAGTGCAGCAGTAGTCCTATCAGAGAGAGACATCGCCATGCCTCCACTTACGGTGCAAAGGAAACAATACCTTACTTGCCAGGGTCTGTACTTCAAAATTAGACCGTGTTTAAACATGTCTTTTCACTCTGCCCCTAAGGTTAACCATAACTGACTGATGTGATATTAAACATAACAGTGCAGTGTCTACACTGCATGTTGTAACATCATGTTAATGAACACATTAATTAATACCTTGTGAAACTTCCCACTGTAGACGTGCCCCTATTGTCTTTAAACTGCTTCTACTACCTCATTATGTCACACTCAACTTGTGAGAGCATATCAGTTCCGATGTATACAGAATTTCCATCTAAATTATTAATTAAGTGATTCTTCTTATGACAGCACTATTTTTGCTAATAATTTAGATAGGCGTTTTTAGTTTTTAAACCTGTCCATCTAGGTGAATTTCTTCTTATCAATTCCCTCTGCATTTTCTAGCCTGCCGTCTTTTTCTACTTCCATTTGTGGTGAATGACGGACTGTAGTTCTGTGCTCTCGCTTCAGAAATAAACACATGAAAAAGCAATCATGTAGCACAGTGTGGAGCCCGTATTGTGGCAAGCAGGCACTGAGTTACAGTGCTCACTCCATGCCCAGCTAATGGAGCACTGTGCTTGATATTTACGTTATCCTGAAGTGTGTTTTATAAGGCTGCCAGATATCCACCATCCATTTATTTTGGCATTCCAATGCACATAGGGTGGACAAACATGCCTGGACCACATGCTTTTCAGCTGGGTTTTGTCATTTGGTTATTTTGAATATTCTATTTAGATTATTATTTCTCTATCAAGGAAATCTACACACATGTAGCTTTCCAATAAACATGACTTTAATGTTTCTCTGTTGGAATTAGAAGCTGCTATAATTCAATTGTATATTACTAAGTGAATCTACTATACAAATGCATATTATAACTTTTGTCTGGTTTTTTAGTTGCACTGAACTTTTAATGACAGGTGAGATGCCTTTAGTGAGAGTATAATGCTTATACAGAAGAATGAAGTTTCCTATTAGCAACTACAAACAATTTTTTATTTTATAGTTGGACAATCTGAAGTCTACAATTCAACTGAAGAAGCAAAATGGATTTGCTTGCAGTGAGACGAAGACGTGGAGGAAATCCTGTAAGCAGCTAGAGAAGGAAAAAAAAATGTTGCAGAAACAAATTGCTGAACATGGTGCTCCATTAAAGGAGCAAAAGCCAAGTATGGGGTAGTTTAAGAAGGAAATGCTATACTAGAATGTTATTATAAGGCTGCAAAATCATTCATGGAAGTCACGGTTTCCGTGACTTCTGTGAATTTTGCACTGCTGGTGCAGCTGATCCCAGGACCACCCCATCAGCTGGGGAAGCCCAGGAGCCAGCCGCACTGGCTGTTGCTCCGGCAGCACTAGGCATGTTCCCTGGTGCTGCCCTGGAGCAGGAGTCTGGGACTAGTGGCAGCGGGATCCTGGGCATCCCCCCAGCAACAGCGTCGCCCTGTTCTCTCCCCCCCACTCCCCAGCAGTCTTCAGGAGCGTCCCCCCTCCCAGTAGGTAAGATTTAGTCACGAGTATTTTTAGTAAAAGTCATGAACAGGTCATGGGGCCGTGACTTTTTGTTTATTGCCCGTGACCTGTCCATGACTTTCACTAAAAATACCCGAGACTAAAACATAGCCTTAATCATGATCCTGTTTCTAACCTTAATGCATTTATTTATACAACATGTTTTCAAAACATGCATTATTACGTTTGATTCAGATGAGGCGCCAGATCCTCAGCTGGTGTAAATCAGTATAGTTTCTGAAGCTCTGCCATTCACACCAGCTGAGAATTTGGCCCAAGATCTGTCTCCTCAAATTTCAGAGTCTCCTTATATGTTATGAATATAGATTTCCAATGCCTATGTTTTGAAATAAAAAATGACCTTAGGATGAAGGGAGGCTATTTTTTAAAGAACATTAGAGTGCTGTGTATAACTTCTTACAATGCTTTGTTTGAGACATGAGAGTGTAAAATGTTGGAGTGTGTCTGTTCTTTCCGTTGCTGGCCATCACAACAAAGAAAATTCATATTCTGGGTATAGATGGCTGATAGTTCAGCATCCACCATGGAGAAATTGACATCTTTTAGAGTTTATACATATGTCCTTCCAAACAGCTTTTGGTGTCCTTCTGGATTGTAGACAGGGAGAGAGGAGCAACTCTTAAAGTGTTATGATTCAGACAAGTATCAGAGGGGTAGCCGTGTTAGTCTAAAAGCAACAGAGGGTCCTGTGGCACCTTTAAGACTAACAGAAGTATTGGGAGCATAAGCTTTCGTGGGTAAGAACCTCACTTCTTCAGATGCAAGTAATGGAAATTTCCAGAGGCAGGTATAAATCAGTATGGAGATAACGAGGTTAGTTCAATCAGGGAGGGTGAGGTGCTCTGCTAGCAGTTGAGGTGTGAACACCAAGGGAGGAGAAACTGCTTCTGTGGTTGGATAGCCATTCACAGTCTTTGTTTAATCCTGATCTGATGGTGTCAAATTTGCAAATGAACTGGAGCTCAGCAGTTTCTCTTTGGAGTCTGGTCCTGAAGTTTTTTTGCTGTAAGATGGCTACCTTTACACCTGCGATTGTGTGGCCAGGGAGGTTGAAGTGATCATCAGTGATCTACAATCCATCCTGGACAATGATCCCTCACTTTCACAGACCTTGGGAGGCAGGCCAGTCCTCGCCCACAGACAACCAGCCAACCTTAAGCATATTCTCACCAGCAACCACTCACCGCACCATAACAACTCTAACTCAGGAACCAAGCCATGCAACAAACCTCGATGCCAACTCTGCCCACATATCTACACCAGCAACACCATCACAGGACCTAACCAGATCAGCTACAACATCACCGGCTCATTCACCTGCACGTCCACCAATGTTATATATGCCATCATGTGCCAGCAGTGCCCCTCTGCTATGTACATTGGCCAAACTGGACAGTCACTACGCAAGAGGATAAATGGACACAAATCAGCCATCAGGAATGGCAATATACAAAAACTTATAGGAGAACACTTCAACCTCCCTGGCCACACAATAGCAGGTGTAAAGGTAGCCATCTTGCAGCAAAACCACTTCAGGACCAGACTCCAAAGAGAAACTGCTGAGCTCCAGTTCATTTGCAAATTTGACACCATCAGATCAGGATTAAACAAAGACTGTGAATGGCTATCCAACTACAGAAGTAGTTTCTCCTCCCTTGGTGTTCACACCTCAACTGCTAGCAGAGCACCTCACCCTCCCTGATTGAACTAACCTTGTTATCTCCATACTGCCTCTGGAAATTTCCATTACTTGCATCTGAAGAAACATGCTTCAGACAGTTCCTCCGTTTTCTAACTATCATCATCCTGGTACTAGTTGCAGCTTTCTGGGACCAGGAAATGCTGGCGTTTATTAACTTTAACAAATGTTTTTTAAGACACATACATTGGGGTTTTATTGATCACAAGCTTCAGTCATTTCAAGAGTTGTCAGGGGCTAAGTATAGAGCTAATAGGACAACAGTTTAAAGTGGTCACCACAGTGTGTAAAATATACTACAACTTGTCTGCCATTCGCTAGGGTAAGTTAGGCTAGCAAATATTCATGAGTGTCCAATAAGCAGAATCACTAGCAGTATAAAAAGAGATCCATATTTCTGAGACGAGCTATATTCAATTATATACCCAAAAATTGTTAAAATAATGGTAAGGTGGTAATGTTAAGCACTTAAAAGTTAGGAAATGCCAGAATTAATGTTGCCCATGCATTGTGTGTCCAGGGGCAGATTCCAAAGAATCGGGGTACCTGGCACCCTGACAGTAAATATGGTATCAACAGAGATCTCTTCTGTAAAGTAACCTTTACATGATGTCTGGTTTGTTTTATTTGGTATAGTTTACTGTGGTTGCACAAGCACACATCTTATGTACTTAATTAAGAAATGAATGATTGAGATCATTGCATTCTAAACTCATCTTTCCAGAGTCTCCTTAAAGTTATTTGTACAGGTAATGACTCTTTCCTTTGGTCAGGTGCTGATGAGGTTGCCATCTCCCTACATGAGAATGAGCCAGAGTATGAACTAGACGGACTCCCAGAGGTGGTGAAAAAAGGTAATTGTTACTTCTTTAGAGGAGAAGAGACCACATTGGTGGGGAGTGTGTGAGCGCACGCTTATCTAGAGAATCGTGTTGTCATATGCGTGACTTGGAAGCATTGTAAAAACTTGGACATCATCGGCCAGATTCAGCCCTTGTATAGGTTGCATAAGTCCATTTAACTCAACTGCTTGTCAGAGCTGAGTTTAGCCGCATGTGCTTTAAAAAAAAGCCCTAGTATACAATTGAGGCTATAGGGGGCTAGTATATTTTGTTGTAGATGTATATAATTTCTAGTAGTTTTGGTTTTTGGTCTGTGTGATGTCTTCCCATCTGTACAGTTTTGTAGTATTTGATGACAAAAGCAAAACAGCCAAAAATTCTGAAATCCAGAATCCTAATATCAGGTTGCAGTTTTGAAAATCAGTCTAGATACATGTTGTTGACTTTGGGACTCCTCCAAAAACTTTGCAAAAGACCTCTGGCAAAAAGAGAGGGATTCTAGGCCCAGCCATTCCCAGTATAAAACACCTTTTTCTTCTGGTTGAGAGGAAGGGGGGAAATTTTTGCTGAAACATTTTTAACTGAATGTTTTTTCATTGAAATGTGCTGCATTGTCAAAGCCAAAATGTTTCACGGAGATGTATTGATTCAGACAAAGTTTTTGCTAGGAATGTTTTTGAGGTGCAAAGTGGACTCTTGCAAGGAGGAAGGCCCCCAAATTGAAAACCTGATGTTTTTGATTCAATTTCATTTTGTGAAAGCATTTGAAAGGCTTATGTTTTCATTCCAATCTAGAATAAAAACAAATTTTGAAACCTCGAAAGGTGTCGCAAAACAGAATTGTCGCCCTCCGGCCAGCTCCACTTAGAACAGTAGAAGAGACATCATTTTCAGATGGAAATGATTTTCCAGTTAATGGTGTTCCTTTAAAGGAAAAAGAGAACATTTTCTTGGGGAAAACGCTTTTGGCCATTTTAGTAGAGCTGCTGTTGCACAGATCCACACCCTTGCCTGAGTTCACCTATAAAATTCTAGGAACGCAAGATAGTCCTAATAATTCCCCCATTATATTTTATTTAGTGAGTAAATGCCATTTTACTGTCTTAAATTATTACCAGTTGTCATCTCCATCTTGAAATGAGCAAGATCAGATTGATTAGAACATAAAGTAATTTAAGCAACCTTGGTTAATAGAAGCTGTTTATTTTTTAGGGTTTCCTGCTATTCCTATTGTGAAAACCGACCCTTACATTTTATGCAGAACAACTTTTAACCTAAGGACCAGTCCCCGTCTTGCTGCCCAAAGCCAAAAATTGTCACCGGGTTCCCAACTTTTACGAAAAGGCAGGTCAGATAATCTTGGGGAGATCTGTAAACCGACAGCTGGTGGCAGCAAATCACAAAAGGTAACTGATCTTAAAAATGTATCTGAATGTGCAGGGCATGGGCAATCCACATAATGTATTTATCTCTCCAAGTGAGTTTGAAGATATACCGTGTTATTCACACCTTCTTTCTATCTGCCATGAATATAGTGAAGACAAGGTCATCAATGTAAATACAATCAATAAAGCGTGGCATATAACAAAGATCTGGGCATAATGGTAAACTTAAAATTGTTGGTATGATCAAATCTGTGATCTCATGCCAAGTGCTCATTAACTTGGTAAATAGAAATGAGGTAAATCTTCCCACTTTAATGCTCCTCAGAAATATTTGATTATTTCTTGAAAGACCTGGCTGCCTAGAGCAGGGGATGCGTGTGTGCGTGCATAGATGGATTACACACAAAAGCACTCAAAAGTTCGGATATGCTGGAATGAAGGCTCCTTGTCCCAATCTCTCTGTTCAGCCAGCCCCAGTTCGCTTCTCCTCCTCCTCTTAGCTCTGTGTCTTCTCTCAGTGTCTCCTACACATTCCTTTCCCTGTACCCCCGCCTTCTCTCATAGTCTTCTAGCCCTAGCCTCGCCTACTGGCTCCCTGTCCTTGGCCCCCTCTCCTCACCCCCGTTCCAGTCCCAATCTTGGCATACTCCTTGTCCCAGTCTGCCCTCCCACCGCCACCCCCCCATTTGCCTTTTGTCCCCTCTGCATTTGAGTCCAGTATCTTCCTCCACCACCGTGCATGTGCACCAGCTTGGAGGGGTCATTGGGAGTACAGGAAAGAAAGGTTCCTGTCTCAGTTCTGGTGCTTGGCCCAAAGCAGCTGGGAAGAACCGTTGCAGGGAAACTCTGGCATTGACCCCTGTAGGCCTGGGTTGGAGCATATCAGTTGTTCTGTGAGGATGGCTCAGTGCTGTGTTTTCATATCCAGGAGCTGTGGGGGAAATGGCACATGTGCAGTCACTCTGTGGGGAATAGCTCATGCGCAGTTTGGTTAGCACTAAGAGCTGTGCGAGATCCAAGTATACGCAGCGAGGATGAAACCTTCAGGGATTTTAGCTGCTAAAAATCTAAGAATTCTCTCTACTGAGCGTCTGTGAACTGTGATTTTTTTTCAAAGGCTTCTAATTTGGCCAAATTTGGGCAAGTTTTCCTGGGGATGGCGAAAAGCACATTCTCTGACACAAAGGCCACTCCCTGCCAAATGACAAGTCCCTGCTCCAACACATGGAGCTTTTCAAAGAAAAGTTGCCCGAATATTTTAATATGAGAAAAATGTAGATTTCCCTAGCCTTGCTCTTGGGAATAGCTAAACCATTTTGGCTGAAATTCTGCCTCTGTCCCCCACCCCCGAAGAAAAAGAGCATGAGGCAGACATACAGCATGGAAAATTTCAGCCCAAGCAATTAAAGTTTGTAAAGTTATAAGCAGCAGAAAACAGGGTCTTGTAATGGGAGGAGACAGGTAACCTTAATAATAAATGATCCTACTAGCTTTCCCAGTAATATATGTTGGTAACAATTTTGTTTTTGCTGTTGCATTGCTGTGAACAACACATAAAATCATTCTTTAAGTAACAATCTCTACAAAAACAATCATGCTTCAACAAATTGTTTAAAGAGATATTCTGTTCCCAGAGTTTTCATTTTTTAGGGCCAGACCCTGAAGTCGTTTCTCAGTCCTTATGCAAACTTGATCTGATTTTTTTCCTTTGCTTTTAATTATTGAGGACACTGGAATGAAAATTGATCTCATTCTTTAGAAGTTTTGGTACTGTACTTTGTCGTAATGCTTGTATTGTGATAGCCTCAACCAGACCCTGGTAACTGCATGTCCACAATTGGAGATTTTGCCCATTGCTAGAAAAACACTGATAGAGTGACGGAACAATTAGAGAGGTGGCACACTATCTCCACAACTCTTAGGTCTAAAAAGGAATGCTTCCACAGTCTCTGCTTTCAGTGGTAAAAATCATTTATTTTTAGACTTAGCCGTATATTTCTCAAGCTACTATTACAATTACGGAACTGTAAGGACTGTCTTCCCTTTTTCCACTTGACATCAACATTTTAACAGCTTTTATTTTGATAAGTATTGGCGCTAGAAGGATAAGCCCTGATGCTCATCTCTCACACAGGACCCACATCAGTGTAAGTGGGATGAGAATTGAGACCAATTACCTCCACTATCAGAAGCTGTGGCATTTGGGATTTCAATTGTCGTGAAGCACACATTTATAACTACTTAAGTTTTAACTAATTGATGCTAAAATCATGTCAGCATTTGGTGGGAAGTGCAGGGGAGACAAGGATGATTGTAATAGCAGTGGGGACTGGAATTTGAGATAACTCCAAAGGTATAAATATTGTGAAATTTTTCAACAGTTTTACAAAGCTAGTGTTGAACAGCAGAACATCTGGACAAGATATCCTCTGCAGGCCAGTGTAAATGCTTCAGGACAAAACAACTTTTTCAAGTGCTATTCTATTTACAGAATAAACTATAGGACATTTACAAATTCATTATGAAATATCAGTAATTAAATTTAAATTACATATCTCAAAATACAGTTCTGCAGATTAGTGATTGAGCAAGAATAGACTAGACAAGGAATTACTGTGTACTACTCCTTAGCTTTGCCTATACCTTGTTATATTATGTGACTTGCGATTTGTAAAACTTGAATGTGGTGAGGAGTAGGTAGTTGCTGTTAAGCATTCTGCACAGCACTGTTGTATTTTCAAAGTGATCAATATAAACACTGAAGATTCTTGCATTTAGCGGGTGTCTGCTAATTCATGGTATTCGGTTGCTTGGAATGCGTCTCTCACTTCCTGCTGGTACTTAACAAGACTATTTTTTGTTGTGTTGCAGGTAGATGATACTCAACAGTGCCAAGCAGAAACAGCTATTGAACCCATGGAATCTAGTTCAAGATCTCTTGGCATAAATGAGCAACCCAGAAAAACTGTTGCTCAGACCTCTAGGGAGAATATTAACACTCACAAAGGCAGATGTTCCTTGAGCACACAAACATCACCTGAGCAAAATGAAGAAGGCAAAAACTGTATAATACTGTAAACCTGAGTAGTATAAGGGCCCTACCATCAATAAAACCCTAACCCTGCCTCTTGACCCCTTTACCCTGCCCCTTGACCCCTTAAACCTCACCCACCTGTCACAGGAAGTCCCGCCCCAGGGGGTGTTAATTTCGGGGTCAAGACGTCCACATGACCGGCAGCAAGGTGTGTCATGTGACCCTCCCCCTACGAACTCCTCCTCGGTATTGGTTTTACCCCGATAGGACCACCCTGAGAGGAGATTTGACCAGTCAGGGTGAGTCCTAGGGCGGGGTGACCTGTCCGGATGTGGGTCGTGTGACCCCTCTAAGAACTCCTCCCAACACCCTCTGCCAGTCAGAGTGCAGCACCATTACCCCATATGTCCCAGCTCTGGGCAGAGGAAGCCATCTCTTCCCAAGGACACGTGTTTTAGAAACTGTGGAAAGGCTGCTGAGAGGAAACGTAGACTCCTTTACCACCGCTGTGAGAACTTCAGACTTTGTTTTAGCCCCGAGCACCTTTGGACTTGTGTGGAGAAAGCGCTACATCAGTGACAGTCCCGAGGAGGACCCTTTGACTCAACCGTTGATGGATACGTTGGAATCCGACCCCAAAACCCTTGTGAGGCACCCCGATGAGTGTGACGTCCTCTCATTGTTCAACCCCCTAGAGGTGGAAGGCGATCATAGCTTAGGGGAGTCACCAGCTGACAAGGTGAACAGAAAAGACGTCGCTCAGGTAAATGAATGATTAAGAAGCGACGGTCAAGGATGGGGTATAATGGGGCTAGGAACCAGGGATTGCGTAAATTAACAAACAGCAGTGGGGTGCTTACACTGTTTCTTTTCTGAAAATCTCTCAACAGCTCGACGATGCTGTGAGGGTACCTCCCATAAGGCTTTAATTTGATAATTTACGCAATCCCTGGTTCCTAGCCCCATTACACTCCATCCTCGACCCAGGGCCGGCTCCATGCACCAGGCGACCAAGCACGTGGTTGGGGCGGCACCTTACAGCAAGGCGGCGCTAGGATTTTTATTTATTTATTTATTTTGGTTCGGCGGCGGGGCGCTCAGGGGGCCTGGCACGGCGCTCGGAGGGGGAGCAGGGTCTTGGCACGGCGTGTCGCTCAGAGAGGTGCGGGGGCTTCAGGCGGCGTGGCGCTTGGAGGGGGCGGGGCTTCGGGTGGCACGGTGCCGAGGTCGCGGGGGCTTGCGCGGCGCACGGGGGGTGGGGCTTCGGGCAGCACAGTGCTCGGAGGGTGGGGCGTGGGCTTGGCACGGCACTCGGAAGGGGCGGGGTTCGGGCGGCACAGCGCTGGGGGAGCGGGGGCTTGCGCGGCTCTCCGGGGGTGGGGCTTTGGGCAGCATGATGTTCGGAGGGGCGGGGGCTTGGCGCGTCGGTCGGAGGGGGGGCAGGGGCTTGGCACGGCACGTCGCTGGGAGTGGGGGCGCGGCACTTGGAGGGGGCGGGGCTTCGGGCAGTGCGGCGCTGGGGGGCCAGGGGCTTGCTCGGGGGGTGGGGCTTCGGGCAGCGTGGTGCTGGGGGTGTGGGGATTTCGGCGGCGCTGGTCGGGGCGGGTTCAGCTGTGCGTCACTCACGGGGCGGGGTACGGCGGGGCGGCGCTCTTCTTTTTTGCCTGGGGCAGCAAAACAGTTAGAGCCGGCCCTGCCTCGACCTTCGCTTCTTAATCATTCATTTACCTGAGCAACGTCTTTTCCGTTCACCTTGCCCGCCGGTGACTCCTCCAAGCCATGATCACCTTCCACCTCTAGGGGGTTGAACAATGAGAGGCCGTCAGACTCATCGGGGTGCCTCACAAGGGTTTTGGGGTTGGATTCCAACGTATCCATCAACGGTTGAGTCAAAAGGTCCTCCTTGGAACTGTCAGTGATGTAGCGCTTTCTCCACACACGTCCAAAGGTGCTCAGGTCTAAAACAAAGTCCGAAGTTCTCACGGGGGTGGTAAAGGAGTCCACCTTTCCTCTCAGCAGCCTTTCCACAATTTCTAAAACACGTGTCCTTGGTAAGAGATGGCCTCTTCTGCCCGTAGCTGGGACTTCTGGGGTAATGGTGCTGCACTCTGACTGGCAGAGGGTGTTGGGAGGAGTTCTTAGAGGGGTAACACGACCTACTTCCGAACAGGTCACCCCGCCCTAGGACTCACCCTGACTGGTCAAATCTCCTCTCTGGGAGGTCCTATCAGGGCAAAACCCATGGTGATTGGTAGAGGGAAGTGGGAGGAGTTCTTACAGGGGTCACAGAAGGCACCTTGCTTATAATCATGTGGCTGCTTTGACCCCGGAAGTAATACCCTCTGGGGCGGGACTTCCTTTGACAGGTGGGCGGGGTTTGAGGGGTCAAGGGGTGGGGCTTAATGGGTCAAGGGACAGGGTTAGGGTTGGATTGACTTTAGGACCCTTATGTTACTAGCCTGCATGTAGTGACTCGGGGTGGCTCCCCTCCTGCCCAGCAGAGGGAGAGCCCTTATAGACACCCAAGTGGGCGGAGTCACCGACGCCTGTTCCCGCCCCCCGGAAGTCAAGGGGCGGTACAGGAAGTGTAAAAGCTGGCCGCCAGAGCTCAGTGAGGCCCAGCCACCGCAGGGAGCAGACGTGCGGCCGGGAGACCTCTGAGGGCCGAGGCTGTTGCCCTAACTAGCTTGAGCTACCCCGAGCCCACTATGAGGAGGAGCCGCTGGAGCCCGTCCGCTCCCGTCATTGTGAGGAGCAGTCAGACCTGCCTCGCGCCAACTACGAAGGCGAGGAGCCCCCAGAGCCCCTCTGCCCCTGCTGTTACCCGGAGGAGCCGCCGGAGCCTCAGTGGCCGGATTTCCCCGAGGAGCTGCCAGACCTGCCACCAAGCCCCAGACCAGAGGAACCGATGTTGCTGTACTGGCCCGAGCCCGGCGTGTTTCGGGCAGGATACCCCACTGACCAGCAGAGGTGATAGCCGCTGCTAGGGCCCCGGGCTGGAACGCAGTAGACTGGGAGGGCCTGCGTCCCCCCCTGCAGCAGGTGTAGGAGCCTGCGCTTACCCCAACTGGGATATTGTTTGCTCAGCCCCTGCACCAAAGGGCCTGAGCTGTGACTGTTTGTGCCCTGCCCTGATCCAGGGCCTGGGCCCTACCTGAACTTGCTGCTTGTTTGCTCAGCCCCTGCACCAGAGAGCCTGAGCTGTGACTCTTTGTGCCCCGCCCTGATCCAGGGCCTGGGCCTCCCAACTGGCTGTTATATTGTTGCTCAGTCCCTGCACCAAAGGGCCTGAGCTTCCTAACTCTATACGGTTGCTCAGCCCCTGCACCAGAGGGCCTGAGCCCTGAACTAACTGGTTGTTTGTTCCACCAGTAGTGAGTCGGTGTGGCTCCCCTCCTGCCCAGGAGGGTTGAGCCCCGGCACGAAACTTCTACATTGCAGTTATATCACTTCAGATCAAGATAACCTTTGGAAGATAAATAGTTTTCATGACTAGGAATGAGAACTATGTCAGGAAAGCTATCTTGAAAGAATGGTCATATCCATTTTTATTTCACAACATGTTGGTAATATAGCTGATCGCTGTACAATGTTCTGTAAATAATTCTGTAGAAACTTGTTTGAGATAAAATTTAATAGAAATGCAGTTAAATACCAAACCACACATTACATTAGCAGTATTCCTTCTGTATATAGATGTTTCATTAAATTTCCAAAACACATTTCTGAGACTATTCATTACTAGAAGTTCACCTTGATCACCTTGATCGATTGGTCCTTCAGCCCTCGTCTCGATTGCACCAATCACAACACGTCTTCCATTCTCCTTGTATCATGGCCTTCCTTCTCCATGTGCGGCCATGTCTTTTCATGGTAACATCTTCCCATCTCTTTGGAGTTTGGCCGAGTGCAGCTGCTAGTCCATAGATTGTCAGTGAGCCTCACTATATGCCCGGCCTATCGCATTTTACTATGCCTGCTCTCAACAACGACGTTCAGCACTCCACTCTGCTGTCTGATCTCTTCATTGGGGACTCGGTCGTGGATTGAAATTCCCAGAATTCTTCTTTCCATCGCCCTCTCCATGACAACAGTTGCTGCTCCTCTGTCAGCACCCATGTTTCACTACCATACAAAATTGCAGTACAGTAATTCCTCGCTTAACGTTGTAGTTATGTTCCTGAAAAATATGACTTTACGCGAAACATCGTTAAGCAAAACCAATTTCCCCATAAGAATTAATATAAATGGGTGGGGTTAGGTTCCAGGGAAATTTTTTTCACCAGAGGAAAAACTATACACACACACACCATATTTTAAACAAACACTTTAATACTGTACACAGCGATGACGATTGTGAAGCTTGGTTGAGGGGGTGGAAGCGAGTGAGATATTTCCCCAGGGAATGTCTTACTGCTAAATGATGAACTAGCTTTTGGCTGAGCCCTCAAGGGTTAAAATGTTGTTAATGTAACCTCACACTCTACAAGGCAGCACCAATGTGGGGAGACAGCATGGCAAACAGAGACACACACCCTGTGTGTGGGAGAGAGAGAGAGAGATGCACATTGCCCCTTTAAGTATGCTGACCCCACTCGTAAGTACATTGTCTTTTTAAGTCTATCGGGAGTTGAGACAGCAGCTGCTGCCCCAAGCTCTCTCTGTCTCTCTCCATCAGTGTCCCCACCCTGCTCTATATGGAGAAGGGGTAAGTGGGGTGCAGGAGCAGGGGAGAGGGGGAAACCCTGACATTAGCCCCCCCCCTTGCACAGCAAGCAGGAGGCTCCCAAGAGCAGCTCCAAGGCAGAGGGCAGGAGCAGCACATGGCAGTGGGCGGAGGGACATCTGAACTGCCCGCAATTGATAGCTGGCTGGGCAGCTGCTGCACAGGTAACCTAGGGGAGCGGGGAGCTGAAAGGGGGGGCTGCTGGTCCACCCAGATTCTAAGCCCTCAACAGCTAGCTGCAACAGGCTGCTCTTCCTGCAAGCAGTGGACAAAGCAGGCGGCTGCCAAACGACGTTATAAGGTGTCCTAAGTTTCATCCCCACTCTGGACTTTAGAGTACAGAGATGGGGGCCTGCATGTGAACCTCTAAACTGAATTACCAGCTTAGATCTGGTTTTGCTGCCACTACTCCCAAGTGCTAACTCCCTTCCTGGGTACCCTTGAGAGACTTCTTCACCAATTCCCTGGTGAACACCGATCCAAACCCTTGGATCTTAAAAGAAGGAGAAATTAACCATTCCCCCTCCTTTCCCCCCACCAATTCCAGGTGAGTCCAGATCCAACCCCCTTGGATCTTAAAACAAGGAAAAATCAAGCAAGTTCTTAAAAAGAAGGCTTTTACTTAAAAAAAAGAAAGGTAAAAGAAAACCCTCTGGGAGAGATTAGCATACCAGCTACTCTCACAGACAACAGCTTCAAATCACAGAGGATGTTCCCCTGGGCAAAAACTTAGTTACACAAAAAATACCCAATTTGATTATTCCCTAATGCCCAAGACAAGTTACAAAGAAAATAAATATAAACCTATTTATTTCCTTCACTAATACTCACTACTTGATAAGAGGCTGAATTCTGGAGCTTGCCCACTCCGGTCAAAACTTAAACTGAAACTAAACAAAGGAAACTTCCCTCCTTCCTTTTGAAACATCTTATCCCCGCATTGGTTCCTCTGGTCAGGTGTTAGCTAGACTAGGTGAACTTCTTAACCCTTTACAGGTAAAAGAGGCATTAACCCTTAACTATCTGTTATGACATAAGGCAGCATTGTGTAAGGGGACCGTTGCCCCTTACTAACATTCAGTGGGGGTGTTTTGGTTGCTAGCTCCCAGCACTAAAAGGGAAGGGGTCGATGGGAAATCAGGACCCTGAGACTGACAGTCCCCAGGAACAATGGCGAGAGGCCAATGCTCAAGTCAGCATGATTGACAGGGCAGGCAGGCTAATCAGCATGACAGGAGGCCAGGGTGGGTCCTGTCCTCCGTGTGAGTTGGAATTGCCTGGGTCAAACTGAGTGGGGCTGAGCTAAGGAGAAAGCAGTGGCCCAAGCTGAGCTGGAGAGCAGAACTGTGCCAGATCTAGAGGGGCCAGAGGCGCAGCCACAGAGCCAGAGACGCAGCCCAGGGAGAGCAGATCCTGTGCTGGGAGCAGAGCTGCAGCCACAGAGCCAGGTGTGGTGAGCAACTGGGACCAGCCAAAGGGGGACCTCAGGCAAAGGGCCTAGCACAGAAAGACACCCCTAGCCAAGGGCCCTTGTAGGCCAGACCGGGCGGGGGACCTTAACCTGACGGGGGGCTGACGCTGGGAAGAAGGGTCCCACCACTCAAAGCACGGAGGTGTGTGGCCACCACCATTGCAAGTGTCCAACCTGCAGCATACCTGCAGCACAGCCAGGGCCTGAGAAGGAAATCTGGGACCTACAAGGAACAGACTGCAAAGTGCCCTGATGTCCAGAGACACTGTTTGTGATGTTCCCTGCCACAGAGCAGGGTGATGTGTTTTCCTTTAACCTTTCCCATTTTTCCTTGTTCTTTTCTTTAGATTAATTGTTAATTAAACAACTTGTATTTGCTTTAAATTGTATGGAATAATCAGTGGGTCAGGCAGGTGCCCAGTGCAGAGAGGGTACCCCGGAGTGGGGACACCCTAGCCCCTGTCCTAGGTGACCACAGCAGGGTTGGGGGTTGAGCCCCCCCAGGAATCCTGGGCACAGCAATCCTGGGCCCAGCCTTGTTGGGGTTACGAGGACTCTGCCAGACAGGAGAGTGGAAGGGGAGCCCTCAAGGGCAGGGAGGCCTCTGGGTAAAGGGAGTGGGAGCGAGGACTCAGATCCTTTCGCTAGCCCACTTCACCGCGGTAGTGCAGAAGCCAGGAAAGTTCCCCACAATAGCGGGACCATTCCCCCACTAACAATTGCACAACTTTAAACGAGCGTGTTCTGTAATTGATCAGCAACATAACAATGAAACACTGTTAAAAGGGCTGACTTTAAGTGAGGAGTTACTGTACTGTTTAGCTGAAGAGGCTGGCACGTGTTGCCTTGTTGATTTTTCCTTGGAGGACATCCCTGATAGAACTGAATGCACACCAATGTGCGTTCTTTCTTCGCGAGAGTTCAGCTTCCTGATCGTGGCGCATGTTAATTCCTTGGCCCAAATAGACATATTGCTCACTTCTATTTGTTCTCCCTTCATTGTTATTTGGGCTTTTGGCAAGGTATCAGATCGTATACATTTTGTTTTGGAGCGGTTAATTTTCAGTCCGACTTAGCTGCTTTTTGTGTTGAGTTCTCGCAGCATTTTCTGTAGTTTTGATAGTATTTTTGGCAATCAACACAATATAGCCCATGAATCCAAGATGGTAAAACTGCTCTCTGTTGATGTTGATTCCACCCTTCCAATTCATCTGCCTCATTACTATTTCGAGGCAGGCTGTGAAGAGTTTCGGTGAAACCATGTCGCCTTGTTTCACACCGTTCTTAACTGGGATGGGGAGTATCAAATAAGATTGTATCAGTTGTGCCGTCAATTTGCTTCCTTTAATAGTTTGATATCGTTTGTGTCGATGCCCTGCTCTGCAAGAGCATTCAACACTGTATTGATCTCTGTGCTGTCCAACGCTTTTTCATAGTCGACAAAGGCAATACATAAAGGGAATATAGTGAAAATATGGTCCATGTGCTGAAATTCCTCCGAAAACCTGCCTGTTCTTTGGGCTGTTGCTCGTCCAGACTCTGTGAGAGTCGGTTTGTTATTATTTTGGTGAACAGCGTGTAGACATGTGAGAGCAGTCATATTGGACAAAAGTTCTTTAGATCTTCACGATCCCTTCTTGCACAGCAGAATGGTGTTGGACTCCTTCCAGTTACTTGGAAAGGCAGAAGATACCATCTAACGGCTAAACCTCTGAGCAAGGGTTTCCCAGAGGTCTTGGCCTCCAGCTCTTATCATTTCAACTTCTCAGTCCATCTTTACCTGAGGCTATTAATAGAATGTACTGTAAATATAACAAAGTTTAATGGACAAAGGATGACATACAAGTGGATGATTAAGTCCACAGTAGAATGTCTACAAGCCTAGCTGCATTTCAGTAAAAATGGGAATTCCACCTTGTTCATCATAATGCAC
The DNA here is from genome assembly GCF_027887155.1 of Malaclemys terrapin pileata. Classification (NCBI taxonomy): domain Eukaryota; kingdom Metazoa; phylum Chordata; order Testudines; family Emydidae; genus Malaclemys; species Malaclemys terrapin. The sequence goes on along the minus strand of NC_071507.1, from coordinate 50,251,708 downwards.
TTGAGTTTGGGATAAATCATTCCAAATAAACTCTACATTAAAAAAATGTATTCATCACTTCAAAAGGCCTTAGTGGGCTCAATCTAGCAGCCCACCGCAGTGCAGTGGAACATATAAAGGGTCACATCAGCCGAATCAATTAAAATCAATAATTGTCCAACTGAGTAGAAATGACTTTTCCCAAAGCAGTGCTGATCATGTTTCCCTATCCAGGCCATGTATTAGAAAAATCAGATCGGCTATGACACTAATATTAACACTGTAAGACTGTAACTTGCATAATATATATAGATGATTTCATTTTTTCTTTGTATCTTCTACTTTTTACAGTCTCTCTTCTTCAGTTGTTACTGATCTGAGTTGGAAGAAAAAATTAAGCATAATTCAGGTTGAGCTTTAGACTCAAATAAGGATTCAACGTCTTTTATGTATGGAAAACACAGCATTATCCTGCCTGCTCAAACTTACAGTACTTTCCTTTTGAGCACAGAATGAATTTTCTGAGAATTACAAGAAAATAAATTAATTAGTTAAATTAATTGAAAACTGGGACCCTTAAGAAATTTAGCATTTGTATCACTCTCTTCTATGTCCCAAATGATCTTAACACAAACTCTTCAAATGTTTTATATAGTTACAATTAATTGAAAACTTGTGTGTAGGCTATATTGCAAGAAATTAGGTTGCAATTAAGCTATTTTAAGGATTTTTTTACTCTAATTGTTATATAGACTACACACAGGGTCAGTTCAACCGGTCAGGTAACTTTTAATTGGGACCATTGTGACATCAGATGCAATTTCACCAATCCCACCCCCCTTTCTCTCATGTTATTTTTCATGCAATAGTTCTATGGGGTGTAATGACTCTGGATGAAGGAGACTGGACATGAGTGGAGTGCTCATTGGTAGATTAGTTGGCCCAATTTCACAGCTCTTTGAAGGTTCCATGCTGGCACACGAGCTTGGGTATCAATGCCTGAAAGGCTCCCGATGACACTGCTGCCTTATCTCTATTGTGCAGCCAGGCAGCCCCTGCAGGGAAACTGAGGCGCATAGGAGGAGTCTTTAAATTTCACAGATATTGAGACTTGCAGACTGTGCTTTACCCACCCCCTTTTCACATAGCATGAATCTCAATAATACCGCTCTCTAAAGCAACAAGTCAATTGCAAATTAAGAGACAGATTCACCACTATACTTTATCGGCTTTGTGTTGTTCTAGTAATGCCAATTACCCTGTTTCCCCGAAAATAAGACAGTGTCTTATATTAATTTTTGCTCCCAAAGATGCGCTAGGTCTTATTTTCAGGGGATGTCTTATTTTTCAGAAATGAAAAATGCCTTATTATCGGTGGATGCCTTATTATCGGGGAGGTCTTATTATCGGGGGGATGCCTTATATTACAACGAGAGGCAAAACTGTAAGTAGGCCTTATTTTCGGAGGATGTCTTATTTTCGGGGAAACAGGGTAGCATTAAGTTTAAATGGCCAATGCGTCCTGGATGCTTTAGGCTGTTCTGGTATGCCAGCAAATCTGACCTTGAAAGTTAAAATTAAAATAAAATGATTAAAGATTGACACTGCATATCTTCTAATAATTAGAAATATCATAGTAGCATTTTCTTTTGATTCCTTGTTCGGTGATCATGTGTGAAATTTCTGGTAATTAAAAATTAACGAAACTCATACAAAATGTACATTAAGATGAAGTTATGGTTGTGAGTATATATCAGTAATGTAAGGGTAAAAAAGATTATAGGGGTTTTATAATTTTTCCCAACCCATCTTGACTTTGTAGTGACGACATGAGGGAGATGAGTTTGGAAAAAAGTCTTTAAAAAAATCAGTTTTAGCTGAACTGAGGTCACAAAAACGAAAATATTTATTGTCCTACGGTTATTGCATGGTGTCACTACAGGGACGAGTTAAGGCTGTGTTAACTGTGTATTTTCATTTCTTTACCTATGTGTACTACTTTTTAAATGTAACTTTAATGTTGAATTTCCTGCATTTGTGGTGCTTAGTTTGGGGAAAATTTAAAGCATTCCTGTAATGTGATTTAGTGCTATGGACTCTCTACCTTAACTCCCTCTAAACTTAATATTTTTGTATGATAAAATTTTCAAAGGCTCCCAAATTGCTTAGGAGCTTAAGTCTCTGGAAACAAACGGGACATGATCTCCTGAGTTGTTTAGGTGGTTTTGAACATTTTACCCTCAGTTCTTAATTTCTAATATATATATATATATATATATCAGATGTGTGGTACATAAAACAAGAAGAATTCCTAGAGTAAATTCCTGGTAAGATGGTTGTATAAATTAAGGCAACTTTCTGAGCCAGGGCTGATAAATCATCAGTGAAAGCACACTTGTCCTTAGCACTCCATTTTGATTTATGAAAGTCTCCATACAAATGCTGTCATTGGCACTCCAGTATTGTTCTGTGCACAGTAACCTGACTATTACAACAGTGATGTTAAACAATTGTATATTCTGTTGCAGAGAATGCATTGGCTGGATTTTTCCTTTTTGTGCAAGGCTCGCAGTACAATTCATGCTAATATAGTCTAGTTTGCTGTCTTTCTATCTTTGTCTCCTGAAGTGTCTGGAAATGGAAAAAAAAATCAATGTGACTTGATAGTAATACGCTAAAAACATGTTTTAAAGGTGCTGGTATCACTATGCTGTATGCCAGTGTAGCTGATGGAAGGGTCTAGTTGATAAGTGCTGTTCAGCTCATCCTTCAGGTCTTGAAATAGTCTTCTCATTTTTACCTACTAATAAAAGAAAAAGCACAAAACTGAGATTTGTTTGTCTGCTGCTCCTTTGTAGGATTATTACCAAGGATGAATGTTTTGAGTTAGATTCTAGTACTTTGGATTTTCAAAGTTCACTAGGCTGCTCTACTCTGACTTCTTTGCAACCCATTCGACACCATTGATTTCAATGGGATTCCAAACTAGAAAAGCACTAGGAACCCTCTGCCACAAAACCTCCATAGGGTTACACGTACTCCAAGAGCAATATGTCAGTGACCACACTGTAGAGGCACTCAAGGCTAGCTCAGCGGACCTTTTGTGAGATACCCAGGTGACCTAGTGCTTGGGTAATACAGGACAACTGCATAAAGAAAAGGAGACAAAGTTGTTGCATATGGGGATGAAAGAACCCTTGATGTACAGTGAGGACCTGACCTGTTCCCATTGAAATCAGTAGAAGATTTGTCACGGGATTGAGCAATAGTGAAGTAATTAGGTTTTGCTATGATTAGTGAGTTGACCTATCATAAGAACGGCCATAGTGGATCAAAACGAATGGTCCATCTAGCCCAATATCTGGTCTTCTGACATGGCCAATGCTCCCAGCTTTTGGAAGTTAGTGGCTGGGAACACCCAGAGCTTGGGGTTGCATGCCTGACCATCGTCGGTAATAGCCTGTCTTCCATGACCTTATCAAATTCTTTTTTGAACACCTTTATAGTTTTAGACTTCAACATCGCTTGCCAATGAGTTCCATAGGTTGACTGTTCACTGTGTGAAGAAGTATTTCCTTTCATTTGTTTTAAACCAGCTGCCTATTAATTTCATTGGGTGACCCCTGGTTCTTGTGTTAGGTGAAAGAGTAAATAACTCTTCCTTATTCACTTTCTCCACATATCATGATTTCTCAACATTTGCCATGACAGCTACAGTCCACCTAGCAACTCAGTTCATTCATGTCCAACAGTATACATATATAGCTCTCAACCGAACTAAACGCATTTACCAAACCTCATCCTATGCTGCTTTTGGAAGTGCCAGTATTCAAAGGGAACACTGGGCTGCCCTGTTGTGTTCACCATTGCAGTAGTTAATGCTAGCTATACATCACACTGTTCACAAGAATTTACTAGTCCTGTAAAGATTTTTCTTGAGAAGGAGAAGAAATGCCTCAACGCCATCCATCTTCTTGCTTTTTCTGCTTCTCTCTGTTGTCTGCTGCTGGTAGTGATTGCACACAATTGTGTCACATGTTAAGGAGAAAATGTTAACAACATATTAGGTGGAGCTGCTATCTATATCCAAATCAGATTCAGACATGTACATTGAAATATAATTCCACATAGTCCTACAATTCCTAGAAGAAGATCAGAGAGGGAACTAGAACATGTGTACTAAACTGGATTTTCTTTGCATTATGAATTACAAATGTGCTCATTTTACAAATGAAAACTTGGCAAACTAAGGTAAATGTGCCCTCTCCTGAAGAAAAACATTGGTCCTTGGTGTAGATTACAGCCCTTCTCTCTAGATTTGCCCCTGTGACTGGTTTTGCCTGGCTGCTTCATGTTCCTGTTCATAAGGATTTAGGCCAACTTGACCCATGTAATGGCTTTAATTCCCATCACCACTATGAAGGAAAACATGTCCTACCTAGCATCAGCCTTATTAAGCAAGATATACTAAGGCTTTCAATCCTCTGTGGAGAGTTCAGTTGTTCAAAACAATTTTTAAAACTTTCTGGCAATGCTGATGAGTATTTAGTTGGTTGTCTTCTATAAAATGTGGATTACAATATAATCTCAACCACGACAGTACTGAAATTGATTTTATAAACCCATGGTAAATTCCTGGATTTGCATCAAAATGGAACTGGTAAGACTGCGGTTCCAAAGATGGTATGGTTATATATAAACCTTTTTTCAATGTGTAATGTGCTCAGAAACTGAACAGCACTTTGAAAAGCTAGAGGGTAGCTTTAAAACAATTGAGTCTCCAAAAATATATTTGCATTGTTTTGTCTTCTTTGAATGCCTGACAAATCAGTCTATATTCATAATTCAAGCTTTCAGATGTTTATGTGAATGCTTCTGAGACTGATCTGTGCACTGCAAAATCCGCAGCCCGCAATGTTCTCTCTGTGTCCCATTTTATAAATTAAATAGAAAAATGACAGATTAGTGAGAGTCTGTTTTCAATATTCCATACTGTCTTCTGAGAGTTGAGAGTTCCTTGAAGGGAGCCACTTAGAGTAGGTGTGGAACATGATGTATATGCTTCTAATAACATTGCTGAAAAGACAAACATTTAATTTACAAACATTTAGGCAATCAATCCAGACCAGATTAACATGTTCTACATTCTGGGTTTCATTGTCCTACATCTTTTAGAGGCAAATGAGGCAGGATTGTTTTTTTCCATTGATTTGCACTGAAATAAGTATTTGTTTTTATTCTTTCAGCCTTGTGCTAAATAACTCTCAATACACTGTGCTACTACTGATTTTTAAAACTATGAATGGCCTGAATTTATTATATAATTGAGAAATAACCTATCAGTAGTTTCGGTCAGCAGCGATCAATTAGGGTCCTCAATTCTTCTGAGAAAGTCCAAAAGAAATGTAAGCAAAACACAAGAAGTAATTCCACCACTCTATTCAGCACTGATAAGACCCAACTGGAGTATTGTGGCAAGTTATAGACACCACACTTTGGCAACAAAGTGAACAAATTGGAGAAAGTGCCGAGGAGAGCAACAAAAATGATTCAAGGTCTAGAAAACGTGACCTATGAGGGAAAATTGAAAAAATTGGGTTTGTTTAGTCTGGAGAAGAGAAGACTCCCATGGAGGCGCCACTCCAGGGGTAGCTGGGGTGCTCCTCCCTACAGGTATTGCTAGGAGGAAAACTTCCAGTGCACGTGGCAAGCACGCACACCTATTGTGGAATAGACATGAGGAACACATCTCGAAGAACACCAGTTACGGAAAAGGTAACTGTCTTTTCCCCTCTATTCGGCATTGGTGAGGCCTCATCTGGAGTACTGTGTCCAGTTTTGGGCCCCACACTACAAGGAGAATGTGGAAAAATGGGAAAGAGTCCAGCAGAGGGCAACAAAAATGATTAGGGGGCTGGAGCACATGACTTTTGTGGAGAGACTGAGGGAACTGGGATTGTTTAGTCTGCAGAAGAGAAGAATGAGGGGGAATTTGATAGCTGCTTTCAACTACCTGAAAGGGGGTTCCAAAGAGGATGGATCTAGACTGTTCTCAGTGATACCAGATGACAGAACAAGGAGTAATAGTCTCAAGTTGCAGTGGGGAGGTTTAGGTTGGATAGATAGTACATAAAGTCATACTGAAGAGGGCACACTACACACTGAACTATAAGGGACTTTGAGGGTGTAGAGTGTTGGTCAAGGATACAGTGACTAATCTTTTCTCCTATGAAAGGAGCCATGAAGTCTGAGTTGTCCACTCAAAAGAGAAAGAAACTCAATTTTTAAATTTCTCACCCAAGGGAACCCCAGGCAGTGAGCTGTATAAATACCCTGTTATATTTTACTACTTTGTGCCTAGCACAACAGGGCCCTATTCACTGACTGGCAACCTCCAGATGCTACCTATATATCAATGATGGAAAGATACAGAAAGGCAGTCTGACTCTGCTAATCATTTAGGACCTGGGCATCCTGACCACTAATGCAAGTGCAGAGGACACAGATTAGAGGAGATGGGCCTAGGGGAATGCGGTCTCTTTGACTTTCTCCCTTTTCATTCCCACCACACACACACCCCTCTATATAGGTACTGTCTCTCTGACTGAGCAAGTGGTGCGCTACATGCAGTGCCCCTCTCACATTGTATTCATGGGGCTGACTGGTGGAAATTAACAGTACAAGGTGCAGGACAATAGTGAATCAGACCCTTAGTGAGCATGCTGGTAGCTTACAGAAGGAAATCCAATTACTTATCCAGAATAATGCTTTAACAAGCAACAGATTTGAGTCTCATTGGAAAACTGTTTGTTCCAGGGGCAGAGAATTGAATACTAAAATATTTCCCTTCTTTGAGAAGGTTTCTAACGCGAATGTTTCAGTGGCGTAATGTGAGCGACATGGATCTCCGGGGTCAGATATATGCACGAAGGAAAACAAAAAAAGCTGAAGTTAGTGTGCAGCAGTCAGCAGTACCGCTGACGAGAAGGACCCAGAACTTTGATTTCCATAAAGGGAAGTACCACAAGCTAGTGCAAGAGAAGCAAATGACAGCTACTTTTCTCTAAATGTGACGTTCACCAGTTTAGTAAGGACCCAGGTGTTTTGGGGGGTCCGAGGCCCAAGTTTTAGTCAGGGGTATATAGTACAAGTCATGGACAGGTCACTGGCTATGAATTTTTGTTTACTGCCTGGACTTGTTCATAACTTTCACTTAAATGTAGTGACTAAAATGTAGCCTTAATAATAGTTCACTGAAGGGTGGTGTGTAAGGTGTCCGCCAAGAGCCAGAAGCCGACAGGTAGTCAAAATCATTGTGAACTGTACGTACGGATAATATTTAAGGAGGTATGTATCTATACTGAAAATTATGTACTTAAGGTCTTGGAGTTAAGGCAGGTCACCAGGAGGTGACATACCTTGGAGATGATCCTTTCAGGCCGGAGGTAACAGACACCTATCTCCCTGACTGGCCGTTTGTGTACTGTATGCCTCATAATGTATGACTATCTGCATACTGAGCCAGCTGCCAAATAAAAGACAGTGAAATCTACAGGCTGGAACAAACAGAGGGAGGGAGGTACCCTCCTTATGAATAAAGACAAAGGACTGATCTGATCTATCATGGCGTGCAGAGGGACATACGAAATCCTTCACCGAGGAAGCAAGCTGATGGGATGCTTGTCTTGTGAAAGGAGGGTCATAGCCAGCCTGGTTGTAAAGTGTTGCAAGGATTTTGGACGAGCAATACTTTACACGACATGAGAATATCTTGTTAATTAAGTCTAGGCTCTCAAATGCCTGTTATGATTTTATTTTATATGTGACCATTTGTTTCCAGTCCTTCTACTTGCTACAACTTGAGTCTCTCCGCTATGTTTTGCCAAATCAACTTAGAATTGATTTCACTACATACACATCTAAGTGCTGTGTGTTGAGCAGAGGTGGAACTGGTAAGATGGGGTGTACTGTTTCTTAAAACATATTTAGGTTTTCCTCTTCGCTGCTGCTGCTGAAGGCAGAGACTCAGAACAATGTCCCGGTTCCCTTATCCTGAAATCAGATATAAATCAAGTGCAGTGTGCATCAGAGGCCTACAGTATGCTCCTGTGCATTCTTCTCTTTGTAACGGTTTTCTTCCTGAGGTGATGTGATAGGTCAGTACGTTGGTTCCAGGGCATTGTAACCTGATGTAACTTGTGTGCCAGGAAAAGGTGTAGGCTAGAGGAAGTTATAATATTACAGCAATTACTAGAGGGCTCATCAGGGATGGGGGGGCCCATTGTCCTAGACGTTGCACAAACATAGTGAGAGACAGCGCTGCCCAGAGATCTCACTATATAGACTAGAGTGACCGAGGAGGTGTTCTCCCCACTTTTCAGCTAGCCAGCTACGGAATGAATGAGTTATTTGTTCAAGGGTCACATGGGAAGCCTGTGGTAAAACTGAAAATTGAACCCAGATTTTTTGAGTTCCCATTCAGGGACTTTACTCTCAAGACCATCCATCTGTTCTAACTTATTTTGTTGGGTATGTAGCTATGAAAGGGTGATGCCTTCTGTTTGCTGTGTACTGCATCTTTCATTCTCTAAAATGTGTCTGTATGCAGAACGGTCTATAGTATCTGCTTTGCTCCCCCAAATACCAGCCAGCAGAGCTAAGATGGTCCAAGGTGGGGAGAAATTAACATTGTCCTTCATAGCCCAAATAATCTTCATATATGAACCAAATCTCCTGAAATGCTGGATCCAAGTCCTTCTAAGTCAATGGAAAAACTGTGCAGTTTGCAGCAGCTCTAATGTACCTTAGGGCTTGGCTACACTTACATTTTATAGCGCTCTAACTTGCTGGCTCAGGGGGGTGAAATATCACCCCTGCGTGCAGCAAGTTTGAGCGCTTTAAAGCGCTAGTGTGGACAGGCTCTAGGTGCTAATCCCCTCATGGAGGTGGATTACTAGGATTAAACCAGGTGGATTACCACGCTCGCACTTCAAAGTGCTGCTGCGGGAGCATTCCTGCAACAGTGCTTTAAAGTTTTCAGTATAGCCAAGCCCTTAGATGCTTTGAGCATCCGCCCCAGTGATTCTAACTTCTGAATGAGAAGGACTCTGAATTGTATTTGATTTTTGGTGTTGCTGTGCCAATGCTTTCTTGATGCCATACGTGTCGCTGTCAGTTTACATAATTATAAACATTAAAACTAAATTAGACTGAACATATTTTCTGGAGCTAAAGATCATTGCTATCCCTCTGTCTTGGGAACATCTCCTAGGGGATTCTTCACTGCAAGTTCTTGGGGGAACAAATATTGTTTCTTCTTTGAGTGATTGCACATGTTTATTCCACTAGCTGTGAGCATGACTCATGTGCAGTTGTCAGAGAACTTCTTCACTGAGCGGTACCTGTCTGGGTGGCTCGATTGCCCTCTGCCGTTGTGAGCCTCCCCCAAATCCCCTCAGTTCAGGGGTGGCTCTATGTTTTTTGCCACCACAAGCACGACAGTCACGCGGATTTGGCGGCGTTTCTGTGGTTGATCTGCCAGTCCCGCGCCTTCGGTGTGCCCTCCGCCAAATTGCCGCTGAAGCCGCAGGACCGGCAGACCTCCCACAGGCATGCCGCCGAAGGCTGCCTGACTGCTGCCCTCACAGTGACCGGCAGGCCGCCCCCCCGTGGGTTGCCGCCCCAGGCATGCACTTACTGCGCTGGTGCTTAGAGCCGCCCCTGCCTCAGTTTCTTCTTGCCACGAGTGACTACTGTTGGAGTGCTCCCAGGCTTGCTAACACTATTTTTAGCCCACCAGCTATGCTTCTTTCATGGCAGGACATGACAGCAGAGGCCTTGTGGTGGGAAGACTGATGCTTAACATCAAACACCAATCAGTTCCCGTCACAGACCCTACTACCCATGCTCCACGCTTCGCGACGTTGTCAGTGGGCCCTTCTTAACTGATTCCAGTCTGGGCAAGGCCTCTGTTCAGCCAACCAGCACTGCTGGGGTTTTCGAGACAATCCAAGCTGCAGCTGTGGTGCAGATCAAACAATGATACGTGTTGTCGAGGAGTGCCCGCTAGCTAAATTTAGAGGCGGGCTCCGAGAACTCCACTTGGCCATTAAGAATGCTATTTCTTGGCTTGGCGAATAGGCAAATATTAAATAAATAAGTCACAAGTTTATTTCCCTCACTCTTTCTGTATATAGTCTGTTTTGTCATTTAGTGGCTAGTAGTTAGTTAGATATAATGTACAGTTAGTGATAGGCTTCAGTTTTTAGGTCCTTTTTGGACCAAATTTGATTCATGGTACCTGGACTTGTGCTGGAGGCATACCTCATTCTCTGGGGTTCAAGTCCTGCTGGTCATGTGCCAGGCCATTGTCAGTCAGTGACCCACATCCCAACTGCCTAAAGTGTTTGGAGGAGCTCCATATCAGTGACAAGTGTCACACTTTTGTAGAGGGTTTAAGCCTTGCTTTAAAAGAGAGAGCAGTGAAACTTAAGTGTCTCCTTATGGGGGTGGCCCTTTGCCCTTCAGTGGAGCCATCAGGTTCAGAGAGTACTCTGAGTGTGACACCATCAGTACAGAGCACACCTCCCGAGAAAGGCAGACTCGAGACGCGAGTTCACTCTGATGGCAGAGGAGGGCAAGCTCGTGGCAAGGACAGCTCTCCAGGACAGCTTGGATGTGGCAGACTCAGCAGCTTGATACATGGCATCTGCCATATTTATGAGGAGATATCTGTGGCTGCAGTCGTCTTGTCCTTTGATGGGGGGGTCTCCTTCTTTTTGGAAAACATGGACGATAGGCTGCATAGTCTAAAACATTCCAGGGCAACACAGAAGTTGCTTGGAATCTACATATCGGTGACAACTAGGTAGCAGTTCTGGCCCCAGCAGGCTCCCAGCTATCAGACTTTTATATCTCTGTCCCCCTAGAAAAAGAGGCAGGAATTACAGGAGGCAACCGCTGCACCATGCCTCTCCCCCACCCCTCATCATCTGCAACAGCAGGTTCTTCTGAACCAACAGCCCAGTCTAACCATGCATTTTGTTGGGTTTGTCAAGGACGGCATACCAATATTACAGACCAATTTGTTCCTACCCCTATCTTTGCCAAACATCTCTCCCACTTTTTTCATGCGTGGACTCAGGCTGTTGGCTTTTCCTCCACCCCATTGCTCTCTCCCAGGACCTCCGAAGTCAGTGCCCACCAGTTTGGGATTTATCTTTCCTCCACGGACCTCTTCTCTTAACCCCCTTCTCCCCCTCTTCATCCCTGCAGCATCTGCCTCAGCCTAGTTCTTGCGCTGCCGAGCGAAGGGGCCGGGTAGAAATGCCGAGCAGCTCACCGAGATGAGGGTGCAGCTGGCCCTGGTGCTGGAGCAGGCTGGGTAGAGGGAGGGAGAGTGGGGGAGATGCACCCAGCAGTTGGGATACACTGGGGGAAAGAGAATGAGGAGAGGAGCGGGTGCTCACACACACACACACACACACACACACACACACACACACACACACACACAAGCGGAGAGCAAGGACACACACACACACACACACACACACACACACACACGAGTTCTCGAGGCACACAACTGCACCCAGAGTCAGGCACCCCATCCCAGGTGCCTGAGACAAAGTGACAGAGCGGGGGCACAGACTTTGCGTGAGAACCAGGCACCAGGGCTGAGAGGAGACAGGCCCCCGCCCACAGTGACAGAGGGAGGGATGTGGATATATATACACACACACACACACACCACCGAAAGACACAGACACACTGAGATTGTGACAGACTCACCTCAGGGACTGGCAGCCAGAAAGAGGCTGATACACGCACCTGGCGCCTGAGTGAGTCTCACACACACAGACGGTGATCATACACACAGATAGGGTGATCTTTCTGTAAGATTCTTACACACACAGCCAGGGCCATCACACAAAGAGACAGGGTGATCTCACATGCACACCCTCTCCCTCTCTCTCACAGGGTGATCTCTCTCACTCTCACACACACTGTGATCGTTCACATCCCTCCAGTGACAGGGAGAACGCCAGGCTCCGCTCCACGTGGAATCTGAGCTCAGCAGCAGCAAATCCGCCCTGGGTCTGGTCCTTTTCTCTCTCTCTCTTTCTTTTTCCATTTGGTCAAACGGCACCTACCCAAGCCCTGAAAAAATGTCTGCCCGTGAAGCGAGGAGAGGGCGCCGGGTCTGTAAATAAGAAGTGAGTACTGGCACAATAGCGTGCGTTTCCAGATCAAAGTCTGTTTGAATGCTGCATGCTCCCTTGCTTTCCCAATGCCTCCTCGCAGGAGGGACTCAGGGCTGCTCAGTCCCTCTTCACCCCTTTCCTTCCTGCATCTCCGTCCCAGATTTTGCACGCTCGGTTAAATACCTGCCTGGCTTTTGTTTCTAACACTTCTCCTTTGTCTAAGGTGAGTGTAGCTCCCCCTGTCCGGGAGGGTCAGGCTGGGCTCCGGGCTCCCACCGGACCATTTCGCCAGCCAAACCCCGCTCTGCAAGGATGCTTTTTGCAAGCGCTTTAAATCCAGCGCATCTTTGCGAGCTGGCTGCTGGGGAGAGGGGGAGAGGAAAGGGGCCAGGGCCCTTTCTGGCTGGAGCGTCCACGTTTTGCTCCTCTCAGGAGTGTGAAAATGTCCCTGTCAACTGCATTATGGATGGGTGTCAGCAGGGGGCTGGGGAAGTTGATGGGAGGGATGCAGAGCACCACTGGGTGGATCAGTTTAGGGCGCCTCACAGACGTCCTGTTCTCCTTTGTTAGCTGCATTCAGCGGACTGCAGGGGGAGTGTAGCAGGAGAACTGGGGGGGGGGGGGGCAGGTCTGCCCTTCTTCATGGTGCTAGGATGTGTGTGTCTGTCTGCAAATGTCGAAGCCAGGCAGAAAGAGGAGCAGTTTCCTAGTCTACAGCATGAGGCTTGGCGTAGCCTGAGGTGCCCCCAGTTTTGGGTTTGGACAGAGGGTCGTGATAATATAATAGGAAAAATTCTGACTGGCAAGGGGAGCTCTGACTGAAAGGAAAACGTGATGGCTCTCCCCTCCCCCCCCATCACAAATCATGTCAATCCGAGGAGAGAGCACAGCTTGAAGGGGCAGTTATTAAATCGGGCGTCCTTCCCAATCTTAGCCTCACACATCGATTTTTGTCCAGGGGCATATCAATAGCCTCATACAGTGTTCCATGCCCACTACACTTGAAGGATATTTGCATGCTGGTCTGGTGCTCCCGGTTAGTTAGAACCAGATTCTAGTTTTCTAGTAGCTGAACAGTAACTATTTCATAGCCGTACACCGAGGCACGAGTGGAGCTTTTTCATTTGGGGCTGCCTTTTCATCCTCTAATCCCCCTGCCCCTCCCCAGGTTCAGGTCCAGTGTATTAATTTCCTAGGTCTGCCTTTCTTCTGACCTGTATTGCATGATTCTTTTCGAATGAGAGTTCCTGTAACCCTGTAGGTTAACCTCCAGCGGGTGCTCAAGAGAAGATCCTATCTCTGTGGAAAATGACACTCCCTCCCTCCTCTGGGGGCATTCCCAGCTTCCAGAGACGTGGGAGAGAGACTTTTGAATCTACATTTAGAAGTAGGCTTTCCCCACAACAGCTGAAAGTGGTGTTGCAGCCATTCAAAATATATTAATAATTTTAAATATTGTATTGTTGTTGCAATCTTCCCTCAGAGGACCTTTAAGTGTATGTGATGTGGATTATTCTTATATAATTACTAGTGTAGTTACTTGTAATCATGCGTTATGGGGCTACTTGATAACACACACAAGTGATCATTACTGTCCCAGTGGGTTTCTTGTAGCAGTAAACAATCAAATATCCTATAATAAGATGATTGACTTTTCCAACAGGCATGCGCTTGTGTTCCTGGTATTTCCTAAAAGGGTTTAGCCAACACTTTCAAAGTGTTAGAATTAATAATGAATCATTTTTATAGTTACCTGTGTGGGGAATTTGAAAGTGAACTGCAAATATTCTAATGAGTGTCTGAATGCAGAGTTGAGGGCATGTAAGACTTAAGGAAAGAGTCCTGTTTTCCTGATAGTTTTTTAACGCTGACTAAAATGTAGTCTGAGAAGCATATTAGCAATGCCTAAGATTGTTCAAGATGTGAGGACGCTCTACAGAAAAATATCTTTTTATAGTGATTCAAAGGAACAGAAGAAAATAGGGAAAATACTGCATGTTAGAACTACACTTGCAGAGTATTTATAGGGGACATATATATAGTAAACAATGCAAGTGTGTGTATGCATGTGTGTTCATATAAATAGCATATTATTAGTCCTAGCAGTAGCTGAAACCAGTCATTCTGTAGTAATAGAACATGGTGTACAAGTGAAATGCATTTATAACACAACTCTCTATGAACTCTATTTTGAATTAACAGGATCTCTGTAACCTCCTGGTAAGAAAGGTGTACAGCTAAATACACCTCTGTCCAACGCTGTGGACGTTAACATTCTTTTTCTGTTTTATTAGTGGCGGCACCTGACTTGCTGGATCCCAAATCTGCCACTCAGAACTCCAAATCACGGCTATCGTTTTCTACAAAACCCACAGTGCTCTCGTCACCAGAGGAATGTGATTCGGCTATTAATGTTATGAAATGGAAGACGGTCTCAACGATTTTTCTGCTGGTTGTTGTATATTTAATAATTGGAGGTACTGTCTTCAAAGCCCTGGAGCAGCCACGTGAAACTTCCCAAAGAGCCACCATTGTGATTCAGAAGCAGACATTTGTATCTGAGCTTTCCTGTGTGAATGCATCGGAGCTTGATGAACTAATGCAGGTCATTCATGCAAAAAAGTAACTTGTTCCTATGTTTTAGAAGAATGAATTCTTCTATAGCAATGGTTCTGTAATAAATGGGACACGCTGTATCAGCATTTGAGCTGCAAATGTAGCAAGAAGGCTAACTTAAGACAGAAAAGTTGGCAATATCATTTTTAAATGAGGCTTCAGCTGAAAAGTCATTGCTAATTGCTTTTTAATGTTCAGTGTGCATTATAGACAACTTTTAAATTGAAGGCTCCTGTGCTAATTAAATGACTATTCATTAGCAATATGTATAATTTAATAGTTCACAAAGGAATGGGTGTATTGATTGAGCCTTCCTTGCTTTGTCAATATTGGGAAAGCAGAGCAAGGCCAACCATTACCTTAAGAAAGTTCAGATTTATCACTACTTTAGCAAACAATTCTCTCTTTTAGCTGAACATTTATTTCCACAGGTTTTTGTTTTAAATACAGCAAAATAATATTAGCTAGCTATTTCCATTACAAATCTTGTGGGTTTTTTTTGTTTTTTGTTTTTGTTTTTATTTCAACATCGAAAGGCTAAATCCGCAGCTGATATAAATCAGCATCACTCTGTTGAAGTCAGCTTATACCACCTGATGATCTGGCTCATCATATTCTCAGGTGTTTCAAATGGCACCGTGAACTCAGCGGTTGTACCTTATGACTGGAGAATTGCAAATGTAATACTTCTATTTTAGAAAGGGGGAAAAAGGTGATTTGGGAAAGTACAGGCCTTTTAGTTTGGCCTCATTTATATGCAAGCTCTTAGAACAAATTTTGAAAGTAGTTAAAGACATAGAGGTAAAAAAGGCAATTGGGATAAAATACATGTTTTTACAAAAAGGAGATCGCTGAGAAGATAACTGATTTTCTAGACAAAGGAAATGCATTAGATGTAATCTACCTGGATTTCAGTAAGGCGTTTGATCCAATTCCACAGGAGAAATGATTAGTTAAATTGGAGAAGATGGGGATTAATACAAGAACGAAAGGTGGGTAAGGAGTCGGGTAAAAGGAGACTACAACTGGTCATACTGAAAGGTGAACTGTCAGGCTGGAGGAGGTTACTAGTTGAGTTCCTCAGGAATCATTCTTGGAACCAATCTTATTTAACGTTTTCATTAATGACCTTGGCACAAAAAGTGGGAATGAGCTAGTAAAATTTGTGGAGGACACAAAATTGGGATGTATTGCCAATACAGAGAGGACTGGAATGTCATACAAGAAAATTTGGATGACTTTGAAAATTGGAGTAATAGGAATGAGATGAAATGTAGTGGTATAAAGTGCAAGGTCATGCACTTAGGGACTAACAGCTAGAATTTTTGTTATAAACTGGGGACGTATCAGTTGGAAGCAACAGAAGAGGAGAAAGACAGGGATGACTATGTGCTGTTAATATGATGCAGCTGTAAAAAAGGCTAATGCAATTCTAGGCTGCATCAGGCGAGGTATTTCCAGTAGAGTTAGGGAAGTGTTAGTACTGTTATTCAAGGCACTGATGAGACCATATCTGGAATACTGTGAGCAGTTTTGGTCTCCCATGTTTAAGAAAGATGAAATCAAACTGAAACAGGTGCAGAGAAGAGATACTAGGATGCCCAGAGGCCTGGAAAAGCTACCTTACAAGAAGAGACTTAAGGAGCTTGGCTTGTGTAACCTAACCAAATGAAGGCCAAGGGGAGATCCAATTGCTCTCTATTAATAAATCAGAGGGATAAACACCAGGGTGGGAGAGCAGTTATTTAAGTTAAGGGCAATGTTGGCCCACGAACAAATGAGTATAAACTGGCCATCAATAAGTTTAGGGTTGAAATTAGATGAAGGTTTCTAACCATCAAAGTAGAGCCCTGCAGTGGGACTGGGATCCCATAGGATTGGCTGTCATATTAATGGAAGCGGGTAAAATGTTTTGTTATGGATGGGATTGGGTGGGCAAAAAAATCAGACTATGATATTTTGTGGGAAAACATTAAATCTCTCATCAGTTGGTCATGAATAGAATTTCAGCAGTGTAAAGCAAGTTTTTCTTTTTTATTAAATAAAGGTTTTAAAACTGAAATTTAAGCAAGAGATTGAAAGAAATTAATGTCTATTATAAGAGGAGTTAAAGTGTTTTTTTACATGGTTAAAGCAAGATTTGTTTTATTCTTTTAGTGGTAAAAGTTGTGTCTGAATTCCATTTATATATATAACATATTAACCAATCGTGGTGGGTTGGGTTTTTTTGGTAGCACGGGGGAATCGGTCTCTCTTGTGGGATTTGCAGAATCTAAGTTTTTTGCGGCTGGGAGTGGGATAAATATAAAAGAAATAATGCAGGAGCAGGTGGGAGCAGATATTGGAGGCAGGATGGGAGTGGGATTAAAAAAATAGTCCCATGTAGGGCTTTACATCAGATGAGGGAAGTTTTGGAACATCTTTCCAAGGGGAGTAGTGGGGGACAAAAATCCTAACTTGTTTTAAGACTGAGCTTGCTAAATTCACGGAGGAGATGGTATGATGCCATTGCCTACAATGGCATATGGCCCAATCCGCAACGGCTATTAGCAAATATCTCCAATAGCACTAGATGGGGAGGGCTATGAGTTACTAGAGAGAATTCTTTCCCAGGTGTCTAGCTCAGGAGTGGGCAAACTTTTTTTTGGCCCGAGGGCCACATCTGGGTTCAAAATTGTATGGAGGGCCGGGTAAGGAAGGCGGTGCCTCCCCAAATAGCCTGGCCCCTGCCCCTATCCACCCCCTCCCACTTCCTGCCCCCTGACTGCCCCCCTCAGAATTCCCGACCATCCAACCCCCCTGCTCCTTGTACCCTGACTGCCCCCTCTAGTGACCCCCCCACCCTAACTGCCCCCCCAGGACTCTGTCCCCTGACAGGTCCCCCAGGACTCCCACGCCCTATCCAACTGCTCCCTGTCCCCTGACTGCCCCGACCCATATGCACACCCCTGTGGTGTGACTGCCTACGGCAAATGGCAGGGTGGGGGGCAGTCAGGGAACAGGGGACATTGGATGGGGCGGAGACTCAAGGGGAGGGCGGTCAAGGGAGGGGGAACGGGGGAAGTGTTGGTGCTCGCCTCCCTGGCCGAGAGCTCGGGCGCACCGGACAGGACGGTCTTGTGGGCTGGATGTGGCCCGCAGGCCGTAGTTTGCCCACTCCTGGTAGAGATCAACCTCCCTGAGCCACCCGCTGCAGCCCTGGCTTCAGCTGTGTGTGTAAGCGTGGCCCATAGCAGGCCGCCTGTGCTCACAGGGAGTGTGCTGTGCCGGCCCCAGCCTGCACAGGTCACTGGCCAGTAGAAATAGATTTGCGGCAGACACTCCATAGCAAGTGCCAGCAGGTCACTGTTTCTCAAGCCCTCTTGTGCACACTCCTCCTTGGAAAACTGTCTGTTTGTGTGCAGATCTTTGTTTAGCATCTTCTGACTCCTGTTGCACTGTTTTTTCTTGTGACTGCTGTCAACTGTTGTAAGAACAACAGTTCTTTCTTTGTAGCAAATGGCAAGCAATTTGGTCTGCTAGTAGGATGTTATCTCTTTTTCTGGTGCCACCTTGGATGATTTGGCTCCATGTCTAATTGGCAGCCGATATCAAGCGGAGTGCCCCAAGTGTCGGTCCCGGGACCGGTTTTGTTCGATAACTTCATTAATGATCTGGAGGATGGTGTGGACTGCACTCTCAGCAAGTTTGCAGATGACACTAAACTGGGAGAAGTGGTAGATATGGTGGAGGGTAGGGATAGGATACAGAGGGACCTAGACCAATTAGAGGATTGGGCCAAAAGAAACCTGATGAGGACAAGTGCAGAGTTCTGCCCTAGGACGGAAGAATCCCATGCGCTGCTACAGACTAGGGATCGAATGGCTAGGCAGCAGTTCTGCGGAAAAGGACCTAGGGGTTACAGTGGATGAGAAGCTGGATATGAGTCAACAGTGTGCCCTTGTTGCCAAGAAGGCTAACGGCATTTTGGGCTGTATAAGTAGGGGCATTGCCAGCAGATTGAGGGACGTGATCATTCCCCTCTATTGGACATTGGTGAGGATTCATCTGGAGTACTGTGTCCAGTTTTGGGCCCCACACTACAAGGAGGATGTGGAAAAATTGGAAAGAGTCCAGCGGCGGGCAACAAAAATGATTAGGGGGCTGGAGCACATGACTTATGAGGAGAGGCTGAGGAAACTGGGATTGTTTAGTCTGTAGAAGAGAAGAATGAGGGGGATTTGATAGCTCCTTTCAACTACCTGAAAGGGGGTTCCAAAGAGGATGGATCTAGACTGTTCTCTGTGGTAACAGATGACAGAACAAGGAGTAATGGTCTCAAGTTGCAGTGGGGGAGGTTTAGGTTGGATAGTAGGAAAAACTTTTTCACTAGGAGGTGGTGAAGCACTGGATGGGTTACTTAGGAAGGTGGTGGAATCACCTTCTTTAGAGGTTTTTAAGGTCAGGCTTGACAAAGCCCTGGCTGGGATGATTTAGTTGGGAATTGGTCCTGCTTTGAGCAGGGGGTTTGACTAAATGACCTCCTGAGGTCCCTTCCAACCCTGATATTCTACGATTCTATGACTCGTCCAAAGTCTTTACAAGTTTGTATGATTCATGTTCAGTGATGTACACTTTGTATTAAGGAAAAAAGCTGATATAAAATGAGCTGGGTTGTGGAAGAGTGGTAAAAGGCCTTTCCACGAGGGCCCTTCAGAAGATTCAAGAGCTTGAAAGTCAACTAGACAAGCTTAAAAAAGAACAACAGAAAAGACAGTTTCAGCTTGAATCGCTGGAGGCAGCTTTGCCAAAGCAGAAGCAGAAGGTCATAGTCTTATTGCACCATGTAACTTTTAATACAATTTTGTTCTGCTCATATCCATTCAGAGTGCTGCTGCAAAGATTCCCCTGCCTGTCACTTTGACCATGTCACCTCTCTCGGCGCCCCTCCATTCTCTATTGCAACAAACAAGCTGCTTGTCTTCACTTCCTAGCTCCTTCATGGCCTACCCCAACTTAGGCATAGTTTTTTTCATTCCCTATTTAAATGTCAACTCCCACCTCTGACTGGCCCATAACACATACATTTTGTTAAATTTTTAAACACTCACCTTTGTGTTTTCTCCCATGCTGTCAACTTGTGCTTGGGAAGAGTCCCCCATAACCATCTGCAAAGTCACCTCATCTTTTCAAAGTCCTCCTTACAACTCTCCTTTGCTGTGATGCCTACAAAAAACTTGACAACAGTTAAGCTGTGGTCTCAGTACGCAAGCTGCCTATCCTAGTGACCAATGGTGTCTCATTGTTTCCTTGTACTCTCCCCTTTTTCCTTGTCTTGTACTTAAATTGTAAGCTCTTTGGAGTAGGGACCGTCTTTTTGTTCTATTTGTACAGCGCCTAACACAGTGGGGTACTGGTCCATGACGAGGGCTCCTAGGTGTTACGGTAATAGCAAACAGTCACTTATACAATGCGTCTAGAATGCTGTGCAAACGTTAATCTTATGAGGCACAGTGGAAAAATGAATTTTTTTAAAAATACCTTTATGTAAATTGTTTTGATAAATTGATTGTACAGGGTGCTTTGTAAAACAAATTATTTCTACAAATGGACATCTGTGAACACTATATAAAAATATAATTTTTGTAAACATACCAAAATTGTCATGTTGATAATTTGCACCCAGTTTCTCATATCAGATACTCATTGGTATTTTGTGAACGATTAGCTCAACGTTTTTTGTACCCAACAACAGGCTCATTCAGAATTTACACCAACTTGTCTATATGAGCGTGGTGGTTTTAAAATATTGGAGTACGTTCTATTGTAATGGCTTATTAAAAATTGCTGCTTTTATTTTCATGGATTCTTAGGCCAGAAGGGACCACTGTGATCATCCGTTCTGATCTTTTATATAACACAAGTCACAGAACCTCCCAGAAATAATTCCTAGAGCAGATCTTTTAGAGAAATCTTGACTTAAACATTTAAAAATATTATGTACAACAGTAAGAATCCCCCACTTATGCATCATCAGCATAGTTTGAACCCCAAACCTTCATCATTGTAGCACAGCCTGCTATCTCTTGAGCTAAAAGGACATAACTCTTAGGTACAGAGCTTCCAATTTAATCAGGGCTTTAGTCACAAAAAAGCCATAACACCTAGGTTGATAGCTGATAAGATTAATATCCGCATAACATCATTGCTGCCATCAAAAATTGACATACCAGTAAAATGTAGACTACTCACTAACAGTTTTTGTGCTAATACTCACCCTGCGAGCGGTGATTGACACCTGTGTAAAGTAGTGAAGGAAAATGACACTAGCCCATTATCCAGGCCTTGCTGTGTATTCAGTCTTAAACTGTCACTAGCCTCTTGCTCTGGTAGTACTTTTTTGGGACCATTCTAAATCCAATAGCTCATAAACTGTCAGGGATAGGAATGTATGCCGTATACCTTGCAAAGGCTGGGGATATCAAATCTGTTTTCCAAAGCTACATAACGCAACACAGATCATGAGAGAGAGGATCTCGAAATTGCATTATTCTGATTACTATCTTGCATCCCTCCTTCAAATCAGACATGGCTGTTCCAGCTGCTATCTTGAGGAAATGCAACTTGAGCATTGATCTCTTACTCTAGTCATTCTGGAAATACTGGTTGCTAACATTGACAGATTTGAAGGGAGAGGAGCAAGATGATGATCAGAGTCATATGGCTTTTAAGTTTAGCTCTTCTGATGATGTGCAAGGGCTGTAAGCACTTTACTGGTCAGGATAGGTGCTTTTTATAGCCAATAAACTCTTCCAAGAACAGGTGTGGGGCCACTGATTAGAGAAATCGTTTTAATATTAATACCTAGGTGGAAATTAAATGACTCGTGGTGACTACGTATTTTGATTTTAAATGTTACACAGGGAAGCCTTGCGATACGGATATTGGTAGAATAGCAATATAGCTTTGCGTGTAACTAAAATTTTCAGTGCTGTCAGGGCTTTGAAATGTAGTGACTAAAAATATTTAAATACCGCTTTTTTATAAAGCAGAAATTGTTTATTTTGTAAGTGCTCTCCACGTTTCACTCTGAATAAAGATGTGTATTCCCAGGCTTGATCAAAATCTTAAAATATATATATTATAATTGACTAATCAAATTAGGTTGAAAATGGAAAAAAATGAAGGAGCAACACTAAAAAGAGAAAACCAGAGCTTGATGGAATTGTGTAATAATCTTGAGAAAACAAAGCATAAAATTTCACGTGATCTTCAAGTAAAAGAATCACAAGTTAATTATCAAGCGGGACAACTAACTTCAAGCAAGAAACAAATTGAAAGACTAGAACAAGAACTTAAAAGGTGAGACCAAACTGTTCTGCTTTAACTGAAGTGTGGCTGTTATCCCATTTAAGTATTATTTTGCTGTCTTTCTCCACTTTATCTTACTTTAACTGTACTCCATATTTAAATAGACGTTTGAGTTTGTGGCCAAAATTTTCAAACCTGGGTGCCTAAAACAAGAGTCCCACATTGTTATATTTATAAGAAGCACAAGGGATCTTTATAGGGAAGAAGGCAGTATGCCGCATTTATTGAAAATACAACAGTTAGCACATGCTTTTCAATCTCTCTCACCAGGGCCGGCTCTGGTTTTCTGGCCGCCCCAAGCGAAAAGAACAAAAAAACAAAAACCTGCAGCGTGGCCGGAGCCAGGGTGCAGGGGGAGGGAGCAGGGGACAGAGAGAGAGAAAGGGGGCAGCCAGGGCTTCAGCGGGGCGCTGCCACGCGGCCCCTCCAGCCATGCTCCCTGCCGGGAGGCTCCGCACCGCTCCGGTCGGCTGGGAGGGAAGGACGCGGACTGCCCTGCCGGGCTTGCTGCAGGGTGCTCCCGTCCTCTGCGCCGCTGCCCCCTACACGGCAGACGGAGCGGAACAAACAAACAAACAAAAAAAGCAGCCGTGCTACCCTAGGATTGGGCCGAATGCTGCCTCCTACTAGCTGCCGCCCCAAGCACCAGCTTGCTTGGCTGGTGCCTGGACCCGGCCCTGTCTCTCACACACACACATACCATACACACAGTCCTGCCAGTTGATGTTTATAGTTATCAGTCCGGAGTCTGGATCAATCTAGTGGCCAGCCAGATTGGTCGCAGAGGGGAGCAGGGCTCTGTCGGTTGCGATCCAATGCTCCGGGAGTGTGGCAAGACAAACCCCCAAAGTCTTATGGCCAAGCACCCTCTTCTTCTAGTCCTTTTTCTTTGTTCAAGTCTATGGATTTTGCTGTGTCACTTTGTGACCGGGTTACTTCTTAATTGGTGTATCTTTTGATGTAAAAATTCCAATACACCTCCAAGAGAGTCATCCTGTCCTGGTTCCGATTTAATCAGTTGTTCTTAGGGGTGCCAGCCTTCACCTCAGGGTTGTCAATTTGCCCTTCCTCAATCATGGATACGTGTTGATGGTTCTTTGGCATCAACAAATCTCAATAAGTGTCTTCGCTCCTCCTTTCTTGACCATCTGCTTAACAATGGCCTTCCCACCTTATCTTTTCCTAATGCGTACATTCCTTACTCACACAAACAGATTGGGAATACAAACAGTAGTATTTTATATCGAGCAAAAAGGTATTGCAAATTAAACCTTGCTAACGTTTACAATCAATAACCAAGACAATTTACATTGAGATCCAGGCCTTCAATGTTCCTCTAATCTACTTAAGATAGACACAATACAGAATCCTGTCTCTTACTAACTGAATCTTAAAACAAAGAGCTAAAGAGGGCCCAATCTGTAATGCATATGGGAAAACAGAATCTCATAGTCCCAGAGGATCATTTCTTTCTGCTATTCAAAAAGGGTGGCTAGCAGGATGAAATCAAATCATACATTAATTCTTATAGTGCTATATAAAATCCTGCTCCTACAATGTTTAGGCTTCTAAATAAAGTTTTTTGATTATCTGATGTGATGCAAACCTGAAACTCCCACTAAGCCCAGTGGAATTCATAGATATTCAGCACATTTGAATATTTGGCCCTTTCTTTGTTGGGCAAAAAAGTTGTGTTTCAAACCTGTTAGCTTAAAGATTTGAAAAAAATATATACTTTTTGCCTGTCAAGATAAGGCCTTTTATGTAAGGCCCTTGCTTACACTGAAATTTTTCCAAGACAACTTTCTTTTCTTTTCTTTTCTTTTCTTTTCTTTTCTTTTCTTTTCTTTTCTTTTCTTTTCTTTTTATAGCACAGCTTGGTGTGTGTCCACATTTAATTTTCTGCTCCAACAAAGCCTTCTGTTTTTTACGGCATTAATTATTTCTCTTTTCAGAGTGACAAGTCCGCTGCCAGTAGAGTTGTCATGGATGCACATGTACCTGTACCGGTATAAGCAGTCCCTAGCTGCAATCACACAATGCAACTTTCCCTTCCAGAGTTACTGTCTGGTAGCAGTCTTGAAGTCCACTGTCCAGGATGCAGTGACCTGGAAGTTGTCCTTACCTCACTTTTATATGCCAGCGTGTTTCTTCACAGCGACGTCTGTTCCTGTTCCCTGCTACGTTTTCACTGAATGTAGGTTCCTAGCACTGTCTCATGCTGCTGTCTGTTCCACGAGAGGGGTGCTCAGTTTCCTTGCACTGCGGGGGAAGGAGCATGTGCAGGCACAGCCACAGCACTCCTGATGGAACAAGAATATTTACAGCAATTTGCTGAAGGCTGTGGCAAACTCGGCCTCTTCAGAGAGGGGTTTCACTGCCACACAAAGGAAAAGGAGCTGAGGCAGTGGTACCAGAAGGTGAAGAAAAGAGAAATTTTGGAGCCACCTGCATGACCTCTCTCATAGTGAGCTGGGTGCTATCTTCTGGAAGGACCTTACCTCCTCCCTTTAACTCTGTAGATACTCTGTGTGTTCTGGTGAGGAGAAAGAAATCCCTCCCTGGAGCAATGGATGAGCAAGAGGTATCTGGCCCTGACCAGGAAGGGGGCAACAAGAAGGGATACAGCAAGGTGGGTGACAGCCAGGGGCTATTTCATACCTAGCCATGACCTGCACCAATATGTTTCCTCCTTGGGTGAAGGGAGATTATGGTAGGTGAAAGTGATTATCGCATTAAATAAACTACTGAAAACGATTTTTACTGGGAAGGTTCTAACTGCATGAATAGCAGAGGCCAAGAACAGAAGCAAGTAAACACACATAGATTCATAGATTCTAGGACTGGAAGGGACCTCAAGAGGTCATCGAGTCCAGTCCCCTGCCCGCATGGCAGGACCAAATACTGTCTAGATCATCCCTGGTATACATTTATCTAACCTACTCTTAAATATCTCCAGAGGTGGAGATTCCACAACCTCCCTAGGCAATTTATTCCAGTGTTTAACCACCCTGACAGTTAGGAACTTTTTCCTAATGTCCAACCTAGACCTCCCTTGCTGCAGTTTAAACCCATTGCTTCTGGTTCTATCCTTAAAGGCTAAGGTGAACAAGTTTTCTCCCTCCTCCTTATGACACCCTTTTAAATACCTGAAATCTGCTATCATGTCCCCTCTCAGTCTTCTCTTTTCCAAACTAAACAAACCCAATTCTTTCAGCCTTCCTTCATAGGTCATGTTCTCAAGACCTTTAATCATTCTTGTTGCTCTTCTCTGGACCCTTTCCAATTTCTCCACATCTTTTTTAAAATGCGGTGCCCAGAACTGGACACAGTACTCCAGCTGAGGCCTAACCAGAGCAGCTGACACTCCATCAGTTGGTGTCTTGTAGTACTTTGAGGTACAGACAGAGCAGCCTGTTAATTTTTACACACAAAGCTTTCTGGTTTGTGGGCACAATTTCACAGAACTTTTTTTCAGTGAGTAGTATGTAAGACTTGCCCAAACATTATGTTGAAGATACGCTTTGGCCAGCCCACCGTGATATGGCACATCCCCGTGCCACTTTTCCAGGACCTCTGAGGGGGATCATTGCAGAAAACAGCGTGGCTGCATACTTCCATGGGCAGACTAAGACCTCTTAAACAGCTCTTTCTTTCTCACTTTGGGCTCATCAAGGAGCATGACTTCCTGAAATAAGTGCAGTTGTCTTTATGAAATACTATCCTTTTTCTATATCAGAATGAACCCCCTCCCATCCCCTCCCCAAGGCATTGGGTTAAGAAATCCTGATCTACTCTTCATGTAAGGTCTAGCACTCATTATGCCTTAGTAGTTTGGAGGCAAAGCATGGATAAATATGGGGTGTTGGCAGGGATATAGACACCTCATCCCCTTGTGTCAGTTCCTGGTGTATTCTACTCCCATGGACAACATGTCAGGGAACAAAGAACTTTGATTACACGTACAGTCATCTGTGATGCACTGACATCCAGTCTGCGTGTTGTACTTGTACCTAGTCAAGTTACATAGCTAGTAAAGTCAATTATAAGTTATCTTTTTTTTTGTACGTCTAGCATGCCGTGGTGGTAATAACGTACATACCTCAAAGTTGGTGCAACTTTATTGTGACTTTTTGGTATTGCAGTGCTAGAAAGCAATATAACCAAAAAGGCTTCCATACCTCTTAAAAAAAGGAAAAAAAAAAGTCAATGCATGTATATTACAGAAGTGCTAGCCTTTATTGAGTCTAGAAATACACCACCTGTACTATGCTGATGGTCATAGAAACTACTGTCAGTTAGTCCGGTCATTTTCCATACTTCAATAACAAATTCCTTAAAAGTAATGTATATCACAAAAAACACACCTGTTCTATTAATAGTTTCATAGAAACAGGATTAGGCCATTTCCTACTGTCGAAGTAAGCTTTTAAGGCTTCCTTTACCTGAACTGTGTTAGCAATGCAACTGTTAGCTAGCCTATTTTAGATCCAGCCCGTCCACCTCACTCATCCACCCTGGCAATAGGGTCTCTCAGATAGCGCTGCATGCTGTTCATTGCATAAGCACTGAGAATGTTTTACTTGTTGATATGGAGCTTTGGCATGAGACCCCTCCACCTATCCTGTTGTCTTCCAACTCTGCCCACTTCACATTCCTTCTTCAGCTGCGCAGGTGAGAGTCAAATCTTTCCTTGCTTCTGTCTAGCTTGCTAGTAGATGGTTTCTTAAGCCAGAGAATTAAGGGTAGGCCGTTTCCATAAACTATGATTGTCACAGAAATGTCATTAATTCCAGTTGGATGGAATGGGGAGTCTGCTTTCAATATGTCAAAAAGCACAGTGTTTCTAAAGCCGTGGTTGTCCTGAATTTCTCTGAACCAGCCTGTGTTTGTCAGTAACGTGTCCCTTCTGACCTACCAAGGCCTGCATAAATTTTGAAGGTACCTTTTTTTAATATGCTCAGAAGCTGGGAAGGGGGAGCACAGAATGGGGATGCTTTTTTGTCTTGCATACCTCAATGATGAGTGTCTTTACCATTGAGCTTTTTTTGTAACACCAAATTGATTACCCCACTAATTAATAGCAAACTGGTGTTGTAAGATTCCATAGGGCAATCGCCACTTGTTTCCTCACTGTAAGGGCAGCTCTCGCCTTGCTGTTTCTGTGCTGGGGGAGTGGGGTGAGCTGAGCATGCAACTCTAGGAATGAACTTCTGCATCTAAAAGTTCTAGAACCACTGATTGTCCCACCACTCATTAGCCGGGCTCAAAACTCCCACTCCACCAAATGTGGTTGTTCCATGAATAGCCTCTGCATTTATTTTCCAGTTAGACTCAGTTGAGTCTTTGAATGCTGAGTCTTTGGGAATGTAACACTAGAATGCCTATCCAGAGTGCAGCATGTTTTTGCCAATACAATTCAATGCTATGTAGACATCATGCCAGGAGAAGTGGCAGAGTGTAAAATACACTTTTCCAAAATAGCTTTGGCAGTGTCACCATGACAACAGAATTTTTACCACTGCAACTTTCTAGTGCAACTTTTTAGAGAGACAGGCTTGAAAGTCTTCATCTAACACTCTATATTATATTAAGGAGAGTGATAAAGTTAAAGAGTTTGGAGGTTATATGACCCTTAGGGGGATTGTTGTATATATAGCAGTAGCTTCATAAAATGGACTCTTAATAAAACAATTTAATTATGAACATTTGGGGAATCTGCCTATGTACAGTTTACAAATTGTTTGATATTGGAGACCCTGTGTCAGACTGCAAACTCCAGTTTGAATGTGGGTCTTTTAGCCTCTGTCTTTTCACCTCCATCTTGGACTAAAATTCTAAGTGGTGGGGGCATGGGGCTATCAGTGATAGGCTGTTAAATTTTGATGATCATTTAAATGGAGCACCCTGGGACAAAGCAAGGGCTACCATCCAGGCTAAACTAGTTTTTCAAAATCTGAATTCTAGGAGTGATGGTAACTAAGCAACAGAATCTGAGGTAAAGTACTTTCATTAGCTGATGAGGCTGATTGGGAGTCACCTGATAAAGAAGGGGGAGATAATAACAGAGGGTTTCTAACGAACCCTGGGGAGGGGGGCAAGGAGAGAAAAGACTGCAGATACTCCATGATTCAGGGGAGAAACCATGTGCAGGAGGGCAGAGAGAGAGAGGAAGAATCCTGAACTAGAGGATTCTGACCTAAGTCCAAAGAACGCTCTAAGAGTGGTGAGGAAATTGAGGCAGGGAATTGTGTATAGGGTTTTATTATTTTTTTGTCCAGATCTGTATACTTATTGTGCTTGCCAACAGAGAGTGTTTTTTGGGAACGCTTCTAAAGTCTGTGTGTCTGTGTTCAACTACTACATATCATTGAAGAGGTGAACTGTGTACCCAAAGTGCCCACAATGTTGAAGCTTTGGGAAAAGGGGGTGTTTCAGTCTGCGGGGTCAGAGCTGGCCTGGGTGCTTAAGACAGCTAGGTCGTCTGGTCCTATTTCTGGGAAGTGGAACTAGGAGCCTGTGCCCTGGAAGTGTACCAGAGAAGCCAAGGGAAAAGGCAGTTGCTGCAGCCTATTCAGGCCAAGGGTAGCTTAAGAGCACAAATCAAGCATATTGGGACCCAAACACAGCAGTCTTGTGAATGTCCAGCAGAGGGAGCTTTATCAGAGCTGTGACTGGATAATCATTGTAATTGCTGTTCATCCATTTGTCCTTTTTGTGTATAATTCTTTCAGTTTTCAGTCTTCTGAAATATTAAACCTTGAGTGTATATATAAAATATAAACAAATTGTCTCTTTCATATAAGAACTAATTTAAACAACAACCCAATATCACTAGAAGTGAAAGTACAGATTCCAATATTTATTTGAAGGTGTCGTATTGTCATCTAGAATCAGATTTTTAGTGATATATCTTTATTATGCCTAATTTTATATTTCTTGAGGAATCAAAATTGCCATTCAATGTGCATTTGGGGCTCTTAAAAATGTCTGATTGGGCCCTATTTGTTTCTGTAACTAATTAATTGCACTTCCAATTCTCTTTTAAACAGGTACAAATCTGAACTTGAAAGAAGTTAGCAAACATTGATTACAGGAGACTTATCATTCAGGAGTACACCACAGAAGAATTTTGCTGCTCCTTTAACACCAAATCAAAATCACAATGGTAACCCAACCCCCCCCCCCCCCGTGTCTAGTATGCAATTGAATAAAATGTAAATTCCTTTGAAAGTACATGTCACTCCAGAAAGCATAACAGAAAACAAAAGGTGAATGAAGAAAACAGCTGACCATGTGTTTGGCTTATAATCTGCTAATGTCTATAATTTTCCAATATTTGAAATTTAATTCCCATGAGTGAATATGTAGGAATTTAAGTGAGCATGCTTTATGAGTCCGAGAATATGCTTTGTCTTGATTCAGGGGAGGTACAAATGCAGATACTAACATGGACATAACATATGTACATCCTAACTAATTATGTTCTAGAACAAAATATTCAGGTGAAGTTTTCATTAAAAACAATTGAAATTCAGTTTCGCTGGCTGGCGAATCGGGGGCTTGAGGGATTTAGTAGTAAGTGCTCAGAGTTCAAAATGCTTACCAGTGACAATGTACCATCGCACAATTTGCTTGAGTTTAGGGTTGTGAAATTCAGAATCTACAATACAAAACAAAACACACACATTTCATGGACACTAAAACAAGGTACTGCCATTTGACTTGCATTTGGCTACCTGACTAACTGGAGTTGGAGATCAGTCCTTGTTCTCATTTGAAAGCTGAGATTTCAGATGCTTTCGGAAGATGCAAAGCATTCTGGCTATGAGAACAGGAGTACTTGTGGCACCTTAGACACTAACAGATTTGGCTATGGTGTTCCTTGAGAAAGTGGCTGCTACAGTTATGAAGGAAGTGGAGAGAAGCAAGATAGGAATCTGAGTGATGTGACTTTAGGCTGAGTTTTCAAATGTGTGGTGAGTCCCATTAGCAAGAAGTTAGGTGTCCAACTCCCACTGACTTTTCTTTTTAAGCTCCTTTGAATCTCAATGCCTGATTTTTCAGTCATGTTACAAACGAATGTTAATGCCAGGGGAATGGTGGGAAAAAAGTCTTCATTCAGGCCATATTACAATATACATTTGTACCCCTGGTATTGGTCCCTCAGTCTAGTGGTTGCATTTTCATTGTGGCACTGAGTTCCAGATCTCAGGTTTCAGGCTCTGAACTATTCAGTTTTATTGGTTTTAGAACTCCCTTTGAGTCGTTGTCTTAATATATCACTAGAGATTAATGAAGGCTGTTGCTTTTATCACCCTTGTCTAATATTAGACATAAGAAATGGAATAGGAAAGCTATTATGTATAAAATGAACCAGATTATTAGCAAATATTCATTGTCAATTTGTAGATTCTAAGTTTGAAGAACTCCAAGAAAAATACAATAAAGAAGTTGAAGAAAGACAAAAACTGGAGGCAGATCTGAGAAATATCCAGATTAAAGTATGGGTATAGAGTATCTCAGCATTATAATCTCATTTAATGTGTGAAATGGAGAAAGGTGCAGTTCTTCAAAGTTAGCCATATGATTTTTCAGGGAAACTAGTAAAATTAAATTTGCTCACTGGTCATGCCATTGAGATTAACGTATAGATTTAAGAAGAGTAAGCAGTGGGTATGGTTAATTTCCTGGCAGCATTTTAGAAAAGTTAGTAGTAATTAGAATACACAAAAAGGACTTTTTAAAC
This sequence comes from Malaclemys terrapin pileata, assembly GCF_027887155.1. Taxonomy (NCBI): domain Eukaryota; kingdom Metazoa; phylum Chordata; order Testudines; family Emydidae; genus Malaclemys; species Malaclemys terrapin. Next base: position 50,220,811 of record NC_071507.1, on the reverse strand, counting down.
ATATTGTTTTCATGTAAATAATCACACAGTATTGGGGCCCTTAGTGCTTTAGTCAAAAACCCCATTCAAATGTTAGATGTATTGAAAAACCAAGTTCTGTAAGTATCAGTAGCAGCTTTTTTGTATTTTTAGAACATAAGACTGGCCCTACTGGATCAGACCAATGGTCCATCTAGCCCATGATCCTGGCTTCCAGATGGTGCCAGATGCTTCAGAGGGAATGAACAGAACAGGGCAATTTCTTGAGTGATCCATCCCCTGTCATCCAGTCCCGGCTTCTGGCAGTCAGAGGTTTAGGGACAGAAAAATATCTGATATTAGAGCCAAAACATGTTTTTGGAGTCCAGGTATTTTGTAAAAGGAAGTGCAAATAAATGAGTCTCTCTCTTGTGTGTGGAATGATTTACATGGAGAATTCTTGCTAATGGGATCACCACACATTTGGAGATGAATAGAGCCCATAGTCTAAAATGTAGCTGTATTTGTCCACAGAACACAAATGAGGATCAGAACTAATTTACAGTAAGTCTAGAATGAAGTACAAAAATGAATATTATGCATGTCAACATCTAGCTTTACAAAACTGATCTGATCGTGAGGAACGTGCAGGGAAGGTACCTCAATGTTAATTGATAGGATGCCTCTCTTAAAAAACAAAACAAAAAACTTGATCTACTAAATATAAGGAACCACAAGTCAAACTTCTTGTCCTTGAGATGCTGACCAGCTTAGATCTATTTGAATTGCAGATAGTACTCTCCCAACGCTCTTCAGCTGCCTGTGATGTTAATCGGCAAAGTATTCCAGTCAGTTGCCTGCTGGGGGTATAAAAGCAGACTCGTGTGAATCATATAATACTTTGTGTTGATGGATGATCTGTGTCGCTGACTCTGTTATCAAAAATTGTAACTGACAGCTTGACCAATTGCCCTATTTTATTTCCACCATACAGTAGTGAATTAATTCTCTTATGAATTGTCAGCTGTGTAAAGGTAGATATGCTTCCCCCCCCATCTTTTTAAATAGAAAATAAATCATTCTCATCCTCAAAGTACTAAGAGTCACAGAGATATTGCTCGGCATCAGGCTTCTTCATTGGTGTTCTTGTGGCAACAAGAAAAGACACCAAGCTGTTCTTCATCCAGCAGTCAAGAAACCCCTTTAAAGAGAAGTTTTACTTTTCCCATTCTCCATGGGAACAAGAGGCAACTCCTAGCCACCGTGGCTTAAGATCAAAGAAGACAGATTTCAACAACAGTTTCTTTGACAATTGTAATAATTCTTCTCTCATCGAGCAATTAAAAACACAGAACCAAGGTATCTTGCAAGTGTAGTTGACTTTACATCTATTTTGTAAATAAGAACATCTTATTTTTTTTAAAGATAATTAAAACCCTCTGTGTTTAAGGACTTCACTGAAGACTGTTTTATATATAAAATAGGGGTAAAATACCTACTCAACTTGTAAGATGTTTTGAGATCTCTGGGTAAAAAACACTATGTACATGTTTATTAATTATTTTATTGATTTATAAAGTTTTTCCAGTATGAAAAAATGAACTGAGCTAAGAAACCGACTTGTTTTATTGTGTTTTTTAATTTAATTCTTGGAAGATTCTGCAGAGTAATCTGTTCTATCAAGAAGTCATTTTTCATGGAGATCCTTGCCTGGTTAAACTAAAACCATAGTAGAATGAGCATCTGGAGCTTCTTCAACTGAGAAGTCTTCCCCCCCCCACCATCCCCCCTACGGCTACACTAGAGAGATTAAGCTTAAGCTCTTTAGTGTAGCCACTCTAAGCCGATGGGATAGAGATCTCCCGCTGGCTTAATTACTCCGGGCCCCGCAAGCGGTGGTAGCTATGTCTCCTGCCGACACAGTGCTGTCCACACTGACGCTTAACTCTGTGTAAGTTATGTCGCTCAGGTGGGTGACTAATTCACACGACTGAGCAACACAACTTATGTCGACTTAAGCTGTAGTGTAGCCATAGTGTCAGTGCAGCTGTGCAGAATATCCCCTTGGAAGTCTTTGCAAACATTTAATAAACACTATAGGATGAACCTTATCTTCAGCAGATAAGGTGACGGGTGACTTAAGGCCATTTTATGTCTTCTGCTCTTCCATCTGTCTTTGGTCTTCAGATTTTCTGTCAGTAAATTTTGTTACATTGTTGGAAGTGTTTGGGACAGTGTCTGTATCCTCCATTTTTTTTTCAATGAATGGATGGGTCTCCTGTCTTAGATTTCTACTTTAATCCAATTAAGCCAAAATCGTTGGCAAATGGTCTTCGGAAAAGATAATTTTTTAAATGGTAATGCTGTTCTGCAGGATAGTTGTCTCAATTCAAACACTCACCCTTTGCTTACCGTTACTTTAAATGGGAAGAGTTTTCATTCAAGGCTTAGTTTATAAGCACGGTCACATCGTAAAGTTAATTGCAAACCTAAGATGAAGTTTCAGCTTTGGAAGCCTGAAGGTTGTTTTTTTTTGTTTGGTTGCGGGGGGGTTGGGGGGAAGGAGGAAGGGGATGGGGCAGGGTGAAGGGTCAATGACCGAAAAAAGGAAAATTCTGAACTGCTATTGGCTGCCATCTGTTTGTTTGCAGATAGAGTACCAGTGGAATAGGTCTTCATAAAAGAATGATCAGATCATTTATTTCACATGCTAATAATCTGAAATTGATGATATTTAACACCATTATAAATGCTGGAGGCAAAGCAGGGTTTGCGGTGGAGGCTGGCAGCTTGTGACCCCCCACATAATAGCCTCAAGACCCCCTGAGGGGTCCCGACCTCCAGTTTGAGAACCCCTGACAAAGAGCCTCTGCAAAATTTGTGGCCTAAACACTGCGATGTTGTGACAATGCATAAGAATCAGAAAATGAAGCTAGTAAAAAACAAAGTGAAACTGATCTACAGGCACTATCCAAGCTCAGATAATAAACCTAAATTGTGCCAACTAGACTTTTAAAGGCCTTTCAATTTTCCTAGTTAGATAATAGATTTTTTAAATTTTTTATATTTAACCTGATAAGCAGTTTTTAAGTAGTTATTTTTTTATTTGCATCTTATCAAGTGCATAGAATATGTCTAATTAGAATGTGTAGGCGGCTTTAAAGTACTAATACAGTAAATACCTTCTTAAGTAGAAGGCATCATATTAATCCTTTTTCTTTTAAATTAAGAATTAAACTTTAGAGTTCAAGAACTGGAACATCTCTACAAGATCAAGAAAAAGAAAAGAAATTCCATATGAACAAACTTCAAGAAATTCAACTCCAGCTGGAGAAAACAAAATTGGAATTCACAGAAAAAAGATTCTGTTTTGCACAAAATTAGAGATGAATTGAATAGAATGACAGCACAACATGATCAAGGTACTGCCCAGGTACTGTACCATGTTGCACCAGGCCTCTTCTGGCTGCTTTTATAATTATTGTTAGCAGTAGTGTGTGTCAAACATTCAGTCATATTGACAAGATTCAAGATACTTGAATAATGTTTCTTAGAACATCCTGAGGATAATGAATTGAAAAGTATGCATTATGTTGGACAACCTTAAGTTCTTAATTAGCTTGCCATTTTCTGCAAGGGTCCAAGCACTTCTTAGCAGATACTTAGCTTCTTTCGGCCTCATGCCTTTGGGCATGATTCACTGAAGATCTGGAACATCTTCTCCAGTAGAAAGAAGAACAGGAGTACTTGTGGCACCTTAGAGACTAACAAATTTATTAGAGCATAAGCTTTCGTGGACTACAGCCCACTTCTTCGGATGCATATAGAATGGAACATATATTGAGGAGATATATATACACACGTACAGAGAGCATAAACAGGTGGGAGTTGTCTTACCAACTCTGAGAGGCCAATTAATTAAGAGAAAAAAAACTTTTGAAGTGATAATCAAGCTAGCCCAGTACAGTACAGTACTTCTCCAGTAGGGCCCTACCAAATTCACAGCCATGAAAAACGCATCACGGACCATGAATTCTGGTTATTTGTGTACTTTTACCCTATTCTATACAGATTCATGGGGGAGACCAGTGTTTCTCAAATTGAGGGTCCTTACTTCTGTGCTACCTTCAGAGCTGGGCAGCCGGAGAGCAGTGCCTGTTGGCCAGGCAGCCAGTTCTGAAGGCAGTGCCCCACCTGCAACAGCGCAGAAGTAAGGGTGACAATACCATACCATGCCATCCTTACTGCTGTGCTGCTGCTGACAGTAGCTCTGCTTTCAGGGCTGGGCTCCCAGCGAGCAGCTGCCACTCTCCGGCCTCCCAGCTTGAAGGCGGTGCCGCCACCAGCAGCAGCACAGTGGTAAGGGTAACAGCACCGCAAACGCCCCCTTCCACAATAATATTGTGACATCCCCCCCCCCCCCTACACACACACCACCTTTTTCGATCAGGACCCCTACAATTACAACACCATGACCTTTCAGATTTAAATAGCTGAAATCATGAAATTTATGGTTTTTAAAATCCTATGACAGTAAAATTGACCAAAATGGACCGTAGTCCCTACATAGAGCAAGAATGACACCTGGTGGCCAATTGTGACCTTAAAGGGACACTGTCATATAGTTTAACATTTTCAGGCTAAACTACCATAAATTCAGGGGAAAGTTACTTGGATTCTAAACTATGGCAGGCTAAATACTTGGGTAAATTCGAGTTAAGAATGAGAGTGCCTTACAATAAATTTGTAGTAATTAAAACTAACAAGTATTTAAATAGCTGAAATCATGAAATTTATGGTTTTTAAAATCCTATGACGGTATAATTGACCAAAATGGACCGTAGTCCCTACCAATAATATTACATAGAGCAAGAATGACATCTGGTGACCAATTGTGACCTTAAAGGGACAGTGTCATATAGTTTAACATTTTCAGCCTAAACTACCATAAATTCAGGGGAAAGTTACTTGGATTCTAAACTATCGCAGGCTAAATACTTGGGTAAATTCGAGTTAAGAATGAGAGTGCCTTACAATAAATTTGTAGTAATTAAAACTAACAAGTATTAACTTTGAATTTCCTATATTTTTAAGTTAAACGTAAATCGCAACCCAACATTTAAAAATTTGGAAATGTCTCATTAAGGCTCTCAAACAACCTCAACTCTGCCTCGTCAGTGACTCTAGCCTCTAATCTTTCTTCCTGGAAAATGTGTTGTTTTCAAGTCCTTCACATAAGAGTTTGCAAGATTAAGTCTCCATACTGAACTGGTGTTTTGATCAAGGGCTTTTTGTACTGGCTCTGGACAATTTGTAAAAGGCAGTGTATTATCGGTTTAGTGAACAGACCACTGCTATCCCTTTGTAACTTTTTCCCCTTGGAGTGGTTATCCATATGCACAGTTTGCTGACGGTGTGCAATGTACCCCACTCACCCAGGTTCAGAGTCTCATGCACCTTGAGCGGCCTCATGTCCTGCACCGAGGGCATAAAAGGGTGGAGCAGGCCAGCCACCACTCAGTTCTTCTCATGCCTCCTGGCTTCGAGAAGAACATGGGCAGTGAGCAGTGCTAACAAAATAACTGGCTCTTTTCAAATTTGTGCATAGTATAGATAGGACTGGTTAGTTGTTGCCCATTGGCATTTTGGTTTTTTAACCAGAATAGCTATTTCTTTCTGGTGCCAGGATGGCTTCTTCTAAGTCCCCTGGATTTACATCTTGCCCATCATACAAGGGCACTATACCCTTTAATGTTTAGCGTTTAAAATATTTATTTTGTCTGGGGGAATATCCCTGGAAAATGTGCTATTTGCAAGTCCTTCACTTGCAGGACCTGCAAATCTAGAGAAGCCCTGCTCCAGATGTACTTAATGGGTAAAGCAATGAGACTAGCTTCAGGCCCTGGGTCATATAATCATAGAATATCAGGGTTGGAAGGGACCTCAGGTGGTCATCTAGTCCAACTCCCTGCTCAAAGCCCAACTTATGCTATCTTATGTCCGGACAAAGCGTCTTTAGGACACATCTTGTGTTCCTACTGACAGTTGTCACAGACTTCCATCTGAACTAGCAGATTCATCTGCCTATATTTTTCTCTGAACCACCCGCTTCTAAGGCTGCTGCTATGCTCGCTATGTTGAATGTCAGACGTGCTTTGGCATGTTAATTTGCAAAGGATGAAATTTTTTAGATCTTCATCCAGTTAGGTGCATAGATGACTGTGTGAGGGCCTGTTTAATAAGTGGTTAATATGGATTCTCCTGCTTCATTCAGCATTTATTCTACCAGAGCTTAGGCATCATGGCTGATATATTTCTGTTGTGGAAATATGTAAAGCAGCTAGGCTGTTTGGGGAGGCACAGTCTTCCCTACCCAGCCCTCCATACAGTTTTGCACCCCGATGTGGCCCTCGGGCCAAAAAATTTGCCCACCCCTGCTTTAGGGGCAGAGGGACTTGCCTACTTTTAAATGTTAGTCTGTCTTTTATTTTGATCTTAACTCAGAATTACCTTGCTTTCTAATACTTGATTTTGTTTGTTTTTAATAACTGCAGCATTATTATGAATTTAAAAAAACACTTACATGTACTGTCAACTTTACTCACAGATTTTAATGATTTGTTTGGTTTGGTTTCTGCCTGGGGATTTTCTTGATTATTTTTTTAAGACATTTTGAAATCTTTTCCATGCAAAGAAAGAAAGCTGGCAGAGAGTCCCCGGTGTTATGCAGAGAACAATGGGGGAGCTAAGTAAGAGGGAATATTGTAGTGCTTAGAAGTAAGATAGGGGTTAACCAGTCTGTATTCCTCAGGTTCTGTTGTTACCAGGAGGACTGCAGGTTCTGGTGGAGCTTCTGAACTTTGCAGGCACCCTGAGTTGAGATTAGTGGAGAAACTCTGAGGGGCTACAGGAATTCCTGAGAACATGGGGAAGTCCAGCTGAATGTTTTGGCCTCTGCCAATTGCTGCAGCTCCACAATTTTCCTGTGCATTTGGTAGAACATTGTAGCTCATGCAAGTCATGGATTCCATGATTCTTCATATTTATCTTTAGCTTAACTCTTTTCCCATCCCCTTTGTGCCCCTCCATACACACTTAGATGAAAGAAGTTATGTTGCCGTGGAGAGAGGGACCTCCACATGTGTCTTCTGTAGATGTGATGGTTGTCACCTACCCTTTGCTGTCAGGGTTTTAATGGATGCATGCAGATTCTGCTGCCTACTTAAGAACGTTAGAAAATTCTGCTGCTTCCTACATCCTATCTACAGGATGCTGAAGATTATACCATCACATGAATGGGGGTTAAGAATTTCCCTCTGGAGAGGTACGGTAATGGCTGTTCTTTGCTACCTCTCTGAGGAGCCCATCGAGAGAAGGTCTTGGCTGGGAGTAGGTTGAGGCCAGGGACATTGAGCCAATCCAGTGTTATTACCATGTTTGTCTACAGATGTTGAAGTAATTTAAGAATGAGAACTTTTGACCTGTGAATAGGCCCTCTCCACTTCAGTGACTGATAGCAAATTGCAGAGGAAAGATTGATTGGTTGCTACTTCTGATGTCACAATGATGCTATTTATGAATCACCTGAGTTACTGAGCAAATTGCAGAGGAAAGATTGATTGGTTGCTACTTCTGATGTCATAATGATGCTACTTATAAATCACCTGAGTTACTGGCATAGCTCTGTCACCATAACCTCTAGGTGTGACTGTTAAGAGCTTTTCTTATTACAGTCTAGCTTCTTTAAATGAGTTTAAAATCTGATTGAATTACAAATTATATTATTAAATATGGAATATATGAAGAGTTTGGGGTGGAGTGGTGTCACTGGAATATTCAAAGTCAAGAATAAGGTGAGAGAATAAGTGGTGAATTTTATTAATATTTTGATTTAAAAAAAAATGTTTTCTTTTATCAGCAGATTGTTTTCACAATAGAAATTACACTGGGAATTTATTAAATGGGGTTTCAGTGTACTCTGGTTCTTTATAAACCACCAAAATTACAAGCAATATATTATTTTAATAAAATGACAGATAAATTGAAACATTTCTAATAGGAGAATTTCCTCTACAAAGGAAATTCTTAGCATATTGATTTTGAGTTTAAAATTTCAGTCTAACCTACTTCAAACAATGAAAATTGTTCTGTTCTTGCTGTTCAAAATAGTTCACTAATTTTTTTCAGTTGAATCAATGTGCTGATTCACTGTAAATTGAAAGTTGCATTGAATTTATCTCTTGTGCCTAAACACTTCTACTTTTTTTTAGTTTTTGCTGCTCATTGATTGAAACTTAGCACACACTTGTACTATAGCCAAGTGTAATCTGTTATCAGTTTGGGATGGAATACCTGTGTGGGTGTTCACTAGGTCATGGAAGACTGTAAGCAGTTTTGGGGCAGAGACCATGACTTCCTCGTATGTATGTGGTCTTTTTTTTTTTTTTTTTAAACAGTGCCTACTAAAGTGAGGTTTCAATCCTGATTGCGGGGGCGGGATTGCTATTGTAGTATAAATAATAAATATTCCCCTTGCATCACTGTGATTTATGATTAAACTTTTTATAGACTGAAATGATGGAGCAAAACATGGAAAGACTACAAAAATGGCAAAGAGAAGTTGAAATTAATCGTCGCTCCTTAGAAGAGAAAAGAAAAGAACGGGAAAAGGTAAGACGAGACCCATTTTATCAGAAGTTTAAAGTTGCCTCCAGACTGCTGTTACCAGAGTGAACAAGTTGGTCCTTGAGTATTTGTCCATGCAGATCCCACTCTAGGTGCATATGTGCCTCAGGCATGCAAGATTGGATTCTTCTTCTTTGAGTGCTTGCTCATGTCGATTCCATATTTGCTGTGTGCGCGCCCCCTAGGGCCGGCTTTGGCAACCTCTGTAGCCCTGTGCTTATGCGCTGGTACATTGGGCCCTGCTGGCCCCATGCCCTCTCAGTTCCTTCTTTCCACCAGTGACGGTTGATGGAACGCTTCCTGTTTTCACAAGTCCGATAGTGGTTTCTCTATCTTTGGACTCTGAGTTTTTCTTGTATATCATTACTGTAGTGTTAGTAGTTAGCATTTAGGAGCGGAGTCCCATTGCTCAATGTTGTTTTGGAGATCTACTTTTGAATTGATATATAAGCTTCATTCCATTATTTGCTAGTATTCTTTTGATCCACCTGTATTGGTCTAACAGATTCAGTAGGCTACTCTGATTGGCCAAACTGAGTCATGGCCATTAGTGGCCATAACAGAATTTAGGCTTTACTTAAAAATGGTTTTTAAACTCTTTTTGCTTCTGTAAGAGAGGGCTTTAGTGTAATTAGTAACTATTTACAGAAACCATTTACAGTCCCTCCCCCATGTTTTCCAGTGTTAATAGTTATAGTAACTTGACTAGAAACATGTAACAGGAGTGTGTTTCTCTCCCCTCCTCCCTCCCTCCCCCTCCCCCATTTCTAGGAAGTATTACGTCAGCTCTGTGCCTTACAGACAGTGGCCCAGCAGTGCAAGGAGATGAAACTCAACCAGGACTTGCAGCAAGCCAAGAACGATTACGATGGTCTACGGGCAGAACTTGACAACGTAGGATTTTTAATATCTGAGCTATTCAAATGGAAGTGGTGATGCTGAGTTTTTATTTTATGTAAAATTTTAACTGTCCTCTTTTTTGTGTTTAAAGATCTATACATGACTAATATTTAAGTGCAACTAAATACATGACAGGTCAGAGCAAGCTGCGCTATGTTCCTGTCACAGGGTGAGCTGGTCCATTAAAAGACTGGGGCACAGCTGCACTTTTTCTCAGGTTTAGCCCATCTCCCTGTATGATGGGAATGAATACAAGGGTCATGTGACAGAAGCATGCATCTAAACCAGGCCTGCTGGTTTAGATGCATGGCAGCCTGTAGTCATTCAAGAGAGAGACACCCCCCCCCACACGCCCCAAAAGTTCAGAGAGAGACTCTCTCTCTCTCTCCTTAGTTCCCAGGCAGAGAGCCTGTGAAGAGGACAGGTGACAATTTTCCAGAACTCTAAGGCAGAAGACTTTTGGGGGAAGATATTTACAAGGAACTGGAAACTGTGCAGGGATAAGCCTCCATTGATGGACCTGCAGGATGCAGAAATCCCAGCTAGGAGAGGGGCTGGACTGCAGGGATGGGCATGTTCTGATAAAAACCTGGAAAAACTTGAGGCATTATAAACGGAAAGGAATAATTGAGGCTGGTAAGGGTATGTTTGAGTGTTGTGTTATGATAATAAACCAAACTGGAAGAGAGCACTACTGTAAAATCGCCACATGTGATAGCTGGTTTGATGCAAGATTGAAGGTCAACTGAGGAAGCAGATGGGCCCAAAGGCAGTTTGGGGGTAATGCCCTGGAACCGTTCCCTTTAGACTTGTTCGGATTTGAGCACTGCTTCTTTTCTACCCACACTCTCTAATAGAAAACTGTTTTTTTATTTTTGATACACATGGTCTACACTGACGTAATACAGAGGTTCTAAATTTGTCCACGATAGCTGTCCGGCATAGCTATGTGTCATCCTAGCTGTGTGAGCACATTAATCAAACATTTTCTACAGAGGAGAAAATGCTAACCACTACACATACTCTTCTTTCCATGTTTACTCTTGAAACACTCGCTTCATACTGAAACTTGGACGTCTAAAGGTTTTTATCCAGAAAAGCGTACTCCTTTCTAGAATGGAACTAAATTATTTCATTCTCATTTTTTTCCTCTCTTGATGTTGGTAATGAATTTACTTAATTTTTAATTTGGAGTACTATAGAGCTCTTATGACAGATATAAAACAGATTAAAAAGGTTGAAAACCAGTTAGAATTTGGTGGTGTTACAGTTACGGTCTTGTTAACTTCCTGGTTTAGATAGCGATATAAAGTCAGGTGATAAATTTAAGATTGAGCATAGCACTACACTAATTTCCCTTTCCCCCGAAGAATGTAGTTCTGGAGACAGAGGTGCAAGCTGAATGTCTTTGTTGGTCCATAAATACGGGGAATTAAGGTGTACAAATACTGGTTTTTAAGAACATGTAACCTGTTCCTTGACTATATAGTAAGTGGAAAAGGTAGAGTAATTTGTCAATCTCTTGCTATTTGGATTGTACAGAATTGAGTCTAGTTTGGTATGGATGCTTTCTGTTTGTTGGCTGTTCAATGGCATATTTGGTGATAGCTGATCATCAGTCAACACCTAAACGTTACCTCTGAAATGAGCAGTTGAGGACTGAGTGGGAATGGGGAAGCATCTTCTAAACCTAATAGGTGCTTGCTTTGATAAAATATGTTACGTTAAAAAAAATTGAGAGCAAGTGTTAAATCTGCTGCCCTTATGATTGAACTTAAAAGAAAGCTCAGGTTAGCATTCCCAATGATTAACAGACTGTACTATAAATATTGCTTAAATTATGAATATATTTATACATTACAACTATATACTTGAAAATGTGCCTGAAAATATTTTTCATATCCTTGCCCAGTCTTGAGTTAAAGATTTGTGTTACCTTAACATGTACTGTTTTTGGTATGATACAGAATCTAGAACCCGGGACTGCACAGTGAAAGGAGGATGGATTTTTCAGATATCTGGGCTATTTTTAATTGTACTTTTTTAAAGCCATCATGCTGAGTTTCAAGGATTAAGGCCAAATTCTGCTCTTAGTTATACAACGCAGAAGTCAACAGTTACTCCAAAGTTCTCTTTCTTTAAGAGGAAGCAGAAGATAGCTTATTCTTTTTGCTTTGTTTTATAACATATCTTTGGAGCTCATCATTTAAAGGGACATCAGGAATTTTTAATTTTTTAAAATAGATTAAATATGACTACAAATAAAATGTGATGTGTTTTCCTCATAGGCAATAGCAGTGAAAGACCAATTGGAAAACAACTCCAATGAGCTTGCACAGAAGTTGTGCAGAGCAGAAGAGGCTTTACTGGCAAGCCAGTCAAAGGAAAATGAGTTGAGGAGAAACTTTGAGGTAAAGAAATCAGAGGGGCAACTGGAATAATTAATAATTTAAACTCGAAATCAGTAAGAACTGGTGCCATTTAGGCCTTACTGACTCATAGGGGAACTCTGCAAGTTGTGTGTTGGAGAATAGTGTATTTCCACCAGAAGTTGTGTTTCGATACTGTCTTAATCTGGCTGTCCTTTTTTGGACCATCTTAAGACTGCGACAATGTTCCTCCTCTGCCTTGGTGGGCCCTGTGCTTATTGGCGGATTTGCTCACCTCAGAGATTCACGGCAGCCCTCAGTTTGGACACTTTTGTGGCTCAAACCTGCCATTCATTCATCTAACCTCATCACTGGCCAGTATGGGGAAAAGGAAGGAAAACAATCCCCGCAGTCTCTGCTGACCCACCTTGGGTCAGGTGGACAGGCCAGGGACCTTCCCCTCTAGTGGGACTCACAGTCCAAGTCAACTCCTCTTAGGGTAACCAGATGTCCCGATATTATAGGGACAGTCCCGATTTTTGGGTCTTTTTCTTATATAGGCTCCTATTACCCCCCACCTCCATCCTGATTTTTCACACTTGCTGTCTGGTCACCCTGATCCTCTTATATCCAATAGGGAGGAGAGGGAGGGGGGAACCTGGGCCTGCCCTCTACTCTGGGTTTCAGCCCAGGGCCCTGTGGATCGCAGCTGTCTACAGAGTTTCATGTAACACCTATGTGATAGCTACAACTCCCTGGGCTACTTCCCCATAGCCTCCTCCCAACACCTTCTTTATCATCACTACAGGACCTTCCTCCTGATGCCAGATAGCGTTTGTACTTCTCAGTCTTCCAGCAGCACGCCCTCTCACTCTCAGCTCCTTGCGCACCCTTCACTGACTGAAGTGAGGTCCTTTTTAAACCAGGTGCCCTGATTAGCCTGCCTATCTTAATTGATTCTAGCAGCTTCTTAATTGGCTCCAGGTGTCCTAATTAGCCTGCCTGCCTTAATTGGTTCCAGAAAATTCCTGATTTTTCTGGAACTGCCCCTGTTATCTTACCCAGGGAAAAGCGACCTGCTTAATCTGGGGCTAATATATCTGCCTTCTCTCACTCTCCTGTAGCGGGCTCCTGCCCTGTGGACCCAACCGGCCTCCCCGCCCTTTCACCGTAAGCTGGCTACATGAGTTGAAGCCGGTTTGTTTCCGGACTGCGCCAAGGAAACATCTATACACGCTCGTGCTCCACACCCTGCACTTCCTCACTCTCGCGTCACACCCCCACACAAAGTGGCGGGATCTCCGGCCAGTTCTAGAGGGTGAGGAGCCCCGGTGGGCCAGCCTATACTCCATCCTGCTCCCAAGACCTGCCGGGGATGTCAGTTGGCAGCTCCTTCATGGGGCTGTTAGCACAGGCATGTACATGGCGCGGTCCACCCCCGTCCCGGGACACCTGTCTCTTCTGCAGCGTGAGGGAGACCCTGGCGCACGTTTACCTGGAGTACGCCAGGCTGCCGCCCCTATTCCGGGTCCTCACAGATTTCCTGTTGCGTTTCTGGCTGCACTTTTCCCCTCACCTCCTTATTTATGCACTCTCTATCCGTGGCCCCACAAAGTCATGGGACCTCCTGGTCAACCTCCTCCTGGCCCTGGCTAAAATGGCCATCTATAAAACCAGGGAGAGGAGGTTGGTGGATGGAGTCTCCTGTGACTGTGGGGCCTCTTTTTGATCCTCCGTCCATTCATGAATCCGGGCAGAGTTCCTCTGGGCGGCGTCCTCTGACTCCCTTGACGCCTTCGAGGAGCAGTGGGCGCTGTCCGGGCAGGGCCGGCTCCAGCATTTCTGCTGCCCAAAGCGCAAAAAAAAAAAAAAAAAAGCCGCGATCGGCGGCGGCAGTTCAGCAGCAGGTCCTTCGCTCCTAGAGGGAGTGAGGGACCTGCCGCCCCCAAATTGCCGCAGGTGCCACCCCCTCCCTTAGCCGCCCCAAGCACCTGCTTGTTAAGCTGGTGCCTGGAGCCGGCCCTGTGTCTGGGGTTCTCTGCTCAGTGTCCCATTCAGGTTCCCTTCGGACCCTTTGACCGCACTCCTGTCCCTGTTATTTCATTAGTTGTCCCCCAAAATCACTTGGTTTCCAGGTCTTGTGGATCCCCCGCTAAGGCTGGGGGGATCTTTTAGCAGTGGGCGGGCTTTGGCCCGCCCGCTTCCTAGATCACAATAGGATCACTCTCCTGTAGCCCTCTGGCCTGACCCTGTCACAAGACCTATAGAAGTGATACAAAATAAGGCCCTGATCTTGTAGTTTTTGCAATTGATTCCATGTGGACTGACCCCAGGCACAAAATTGGTTGTATGGTCAGGGTTTAAAAAAATTATTTTGCACCAGCACACTACAGATAGGGTTACAGTTCATATGGAATTATTTGTCTAATCTAATTATGTCGGATGGTTCAAAAGACTCTTTGTTTAGTCCTAAAAATAAAATATATTAAATATCTGTTTGAGTTAATTTGGAAATTCTAGAATCATTAGCTGCTTCCTAAGTATAAGTGTGTTTGGCCTAATTCCAAGATTTCGTGGAGGAATGGGTACTTTTTTGGTCACACAATCAATTTAAAGCAAGAGAAAATCCCCAAAATGATTTGTACATTTTTACTTTTTCAAGCACTATAGATTAGCATTAGCATCAAAATTCTAACTATGAAGCCAGATCCTGACCTGGAATATATCAGCATAGCTCCATTGAAATCAATAAAGTTATTCCAATTTACACGAAAAGGATTTGGCTGTAAATTTTTATTTTAAAAAACCTTGATTGTAGATTAAAAGATTTTCCTTTTAATTGGGAATTAGAAGGAAAATGAAAGGGAAGAGAAGTCAGAATAGTCATAGAAGCAGCATGCGAGATTTTTTTTTTTAAGTTCTTATATTGTGCCAATAGCTGTTGTATCTGAATGCTTTCCAGAGTTAAGAATAATTAAGATGACTAGCATCTGTTATTTGAGGTTTCTATTTCTCCCATATCCCCCAGAGCAGTGGTTTTCAACCTCTGGTCCACAGACCCCTGGGAGTTTGCAGACTGTCTAATGGGTCCTCGAAAGGTTGTCGTTACAACGGAACAGTGGTTTTCAACCCGTGGTCTGTGGGGATCCACAGACTATGTCTAAGATTTCCAAAGAGGTCTGCGCCTCCATTTGAAATTTTCTAGGGTCCACAAATGGAAAAGAGGTTGAAAGCCATTGTCCTAGAGGGTAAAGGGTGTGTGTGGGGGGGAGGGGGGAGTGTAAATATGAAAAATGGTGATGTTAGTTGTCATTCTAAGTTTTTGCAGGAGTGAATTTCCTAATATTGGGCCAGCTCCTGAAAAAGCCCTGTCTCCTGCATATGCTAGTTTTACTTCTGATGTGTAGACAGTTGTTCCTGAGGAACACAGCTACTGAAGTCTGAGAGAGTAAGATGGTATTTTGGGCCCATGTTCTTTATAACTTCAAAACTAAAGACAGATTTGATTGAGTGTTCTGTTGGGGAATCAGCGGAGTGAGTGAAACATAGGACTGATGTACTCAAGTGAACCTGTATTACTGAGGAGGTGTGCTGCTGTGTTCTGTAACTGTTGCAGATTTTTCAGGGCAGATGCATTCGAGTCTAAATACATTGGATTTCGATTATTCAAGCAAGAGTTAATGATGGCCTATGTGATTGAGGCCAAATTGTAATTGCAAATGATGGGATGGGATGTAGATGAAGGTGGGAGAATGCATGTCTTGTAAATGGTTTTGTGAAAGTCCAGCATCAGAGCATGGGATTTTTTTGCAGCTATGTTAGGTTGTTGGTTCCAGATTTTTGTTGAATGCTTCTTAATCAGAGCCACTTGTGCTGAGTCACAGCAAGAGGGGCGGGCCTTTCAGCCATTTAAACCCCTTGAATTTCATTGGTATTTTGAACACAGGAAGCTCAGAATTCCTGCAGCTTTGAGACATTTGTCATACATCAGCATTGTCTAAAAATTTTGTCTCTTGACAACTGTGTATTTTAGAATGATTGATGATAGAGTGTGTGTGTGTGTGTGTGTGTGTGTGTTTCGATATAACAGTTGGATATTTTGGACTAGGAGGTTGTGAAACAAAAGGAAAATAACTAGAAGCAGCAACGGTTTTATTCATGTTCTTTGGGTGACTTGTTTAAATAGATGAAAATACAGACCTGCTGTGCCAGCAAGGATTTAGGTTGTTTTCCATCCAGACCCTCCCTTTTCTTGAATTTGGCTTCTGTGCACTGGTGCCCATCTGCTAGTAGTAAGTAGGTGAATAAATGATGGCTTGCTTCCAAGAGAGTCCCACCAGTGCCATGCCATCTGTTACCCAGCAATGCAGGAGTTTGGGTGGAAGGAGTTAGTTTCTTAGAAATAACTGTTATTTTAAGTTCCCAGGTAGGACATAGTTGTATGGGGTATTTTAACTTTTCTTAACTTATTTGGAAAAAAGATGCTTAGAAAATTTTCTATCCCAAACCCCCAGGTATTACTGAGTAATAATACTTTGCATCTAATGCTATCTTGCTACCAAGAGCAACTTCATATATTTGAATCATCCACACAGAGATGGGTGGTCTGAGAACAGGAGCTGGAACTGGAAACTTCTCCTGTGTTCTGATACTGGCAGTGAAATTGATTCCCCTCTGTGGCTTTGGGCAAGTCACTAAACTTCACTGACTCCGTTTTTGTGGGCTGGATTCTAACCTGTGTCAAGATCTGCTATGGGCAGGCAACAGAGAACTGGTTGCAGCTCCCTGGTTCCATATCCGAGCCAGCTAAGTACTGCTGTGATCTGTGCCAGCTGGGAGATGTCCCAAAAGGATTGTCTGCCCTCTCAGGATTGCCAAGAGTGCAGTTTGTGTTCCTAAGTCATGTAAGTGCTTAGAAACCAAGGCCCAACTTTCCAGAGTCTTCATGGGACTCAGAGGGATAGTATGCCACATCACACTACTCTCAGTTTATTGACTTAATCGACTGTTTTGTAACTAATGTTTTGTTGTAGGAAATGAAGAAGGAAAAAAACCTTCTTTGCTGCCAGTCTGATGAAAAATCACGAAAAATCCATCAGCTGGAAGAAGCACTAAAAATAGCCCAGCACCTTCTAAAGGAGACCCAGAAGAGCGCTGAAGAGATGAAAAGTGAGTGACACATTTCTACCTATTTAAATCCCATTACAAACTATTACTTCAGTGTGGGAGATCTGTAAACTTCATTATAAATGGGGATTTGAAGCATCCCCAAGAAATAATAAGTTCCCACTGTGTGATATAGTTTAATTAACTTTCAGCTAATACACGCAATTCTCTTTCCAAACTGAGATGGAACGTCTTTATACAAATATTCTAACTCATCACATTATATGGTTTTAAAGCAATTAAAAATGAGGAATAAATATGTCCCAAACAAAACTATATGGTCAGCAAATTAAATACTACAATGTGCTCCTGTGTTTTAAAATCCCAAGCAAACAAATATACCTCAAACTATTATCCTTTAGCTTGTATATGGACTCCATCAAGCTAAAACGTGATGAAATGTTACCCGCCGAGCCCTAATTTGACTTTTCCCTACATTTGTCTATCTGGTTGGGAAAATGCATTTTGCAGACTGAGGTTTAAGAGAACAGGTAATTCTGCTAAATAGCCATTGTAAAGGAGGAGACTGCTCCCACTTATCGCTGTAGAAGTCTAACCTCACTTAATGAGATTTCAAAATTAAATTTATGGACCTAGTCCTGCTCCTATTTTAATCAGTATTTCTGCACTCTCCAATCCATGAGGCCATCCAAATAACTGCTTTGCGTTTTGATCTTATTCTTGGCAAGTGGCAGCACTTTCGGCTAGCTAAGAAAATGTAATGTCTTCTAAGTCCATTTTCTTGCTTTCGCTATCTTTTATCTGTGGTTCTTAAGGTGTCAAATGGGAGCATTCTCTCAGTTTTCTGGAGGGAATAATTATGCACAAAAAAATAAGTCAGAAGATGTTTGTGCTGTAGCTCTTCACTGCAAACAACAATAACTTGTCCTAATTGAAACATAACTGAATGTTGGTGCCCAGAGTCCTAGACTGTCACTCTTAACCCCCGGACGGTTCTTCCTCTCTAAGAAGTCTCTGATTATCCTCTCTAGTTATACCTTTTCCCCCTTGTAACGGTGTGGCGCCCCCTTCTGGTCATCCAGGCACTTAGTTCATTTCTAGCCAGAGCACCATCCTGCTCAACATTAGCCCCCGTGTCCCTTCCGGACCCTGGTGTCCTCCCCTGTCAGGGTCCTGCTCACAACAGTAACCCACTATCTGGGGATTCCCACCCAGGGGAATCCCCACCCCCATCCTCCACCTTGCCTCAGTGGCTACTGCCAGTCACCATCTAGCCCTGTTTCACTAGGGCCGACTGCAGTCTGTAATGGCCACTCATCATTGGCAGGGGACTTTGGACCTGCTGCCTTTCACTACAACTCCGTACCTCTCTGGGCCTTGGACAAGGAAGGCCCTGCAGCCTGGGGAGTTGCCAGCCTGGAGCTCCCCAGCTCCTCTGTCCTTTTCCTAGCCCTGCTTCACTCCAGTACCCTTAGCTTCCCAAACAGCTAGGTCCCTCTCCCTTCAGAGCTAGAGGAAGATTGAGTGAGTGTTTGGCTCACAGCCCTTTTATAAGGGCCAGCTGTGGCCTGATGGGAGCGTGGCCCAGCTGTAGCTGCCTCCCCAATCAGCCCAGGCTTGCTGCTTTCCCCAGCCACAGCCCTCTGCAGGGTTGTTCCAACCCCTTCAGGGCTAGAGCGGGCAACCGCCCCGCTACACTCCCCTTTGAATCACCACCCTAAATAATCCTTCTCCATCCTATGTGTTGACATAGTTCAAATATCTGTTGATTGCTATCATTTCCCTTCCCCTCTCTCTGCCCCTCTTTCTCACCAAGTTCTGGGTCTTGGAGACATTGAATTTTCCTTGTCCTGTAGGAAGGGAATGCGTAGTCTTGTTTTATATGGTAAGTTGGTGTTATTCAATAGAATTCTCTTTGCAATACAGGAAATCTCTTGTATTGTCTGTCTCTCTTAATTTTACTCCATACATCAGTCCATCAAACACCTTGATCATTTTTATATATTCTGGATTTTGAAGACAGGAAAATGGACAAATAGGGCACCAAAATTCTTTATCTAGCCATTGATACTGTTACCTGTCAACCATGAGTTTCAGAGTACAAGCCATCAGACCTCAGTGAAGATGGGCTGTAGAAACAGAGTTACAATTGTGAAGCATAGAGCGATTTGACTAGCAGTATGTTCTTTCTGCAAAACTGAATTCTGGCAATGCTAAAATTGTCTCAGCTATACAATTTCATGGTTTGGGAATAAAGGCAGTTTTAGAACACATACGTAATTATATTCTGAAATACTAAGAAAATGTATTGCTAGGTGAAAAATTGAAAATTGTCAATATTGCCATTTTATAGTGTTACCCATAAAAGCTAATATTGCATATTTGACATAGTTTGCTTTCACAAATTAACCACTTAATTTTTTTTATTACTATAGATCAGAGTTTGTTTCAGAAAAGAGAATTGGAAGCACAAGAAGCCGAGCTTCAACATCTAAAAATCAACAATAAATTGCTCCAGGATTCAATCCAGGAGCTACAACGTGAAAATGGAACCCTTAAGAATAAGAACAAGGCTTTAGAAGAAGAAAAAGTAGACTTACTAGAAACAAACATAAGTTTTTCATATAGTTTAATAAGGCATTTTATACTTAAGCTTTTAAGAGCCAAAATATTTATTTGTGTCCTTTTAAATATCTAGTCTCTATTCTAATATAACATTTGCTATAACTTTTCCATTAGTAGCATGGAAATCTCATTAAATCTGTTATCTGGCTATCAAAGATACAGGAGGTCTTTAGAGGGACACCTGAAAACATGATAAAATGTGCACGTTTTGTCTGTTCCGTGGCCCAGCTTTTCTCCTCATTCGGAACAAAGAGGTGATTCCTCTCACCTGTAGAACTGGGAGGTGGACCAGTGTTGTTGCTGAAGGCTCCAGGACTAAGCTCCATCCTTCACCTCAGGCCACCAGAAATTGTGTCCACCAGCAGAACAAGTTGGCGGTTCAGTTTCTCCCAACAACTTTGTTTTATCATTCATTTTTGTTCATTTTTCTGCAATATTGATTTCATTTCAACTTTTTGCTCCTCTTTCTCTCTCCTCAAGTAAGTTCTCTGGATCCGCAAACACAGCACTTCTCAGTAACTCCCTTTGATCACTAGTGCAGTGGTAGAAAAGCCCTGCAAGATCAAGCTAAGTCCAAGTAGTTCAGTGGGCAGCTTTTTAGGGGTCTTAGAGGGTAACCTACGTCTTGCTGCTATAAGCCACCAACCCTTGATGTGTGAAGGGATGGGGCTTTGTTGGACCAGCGCACTAGTGCCCTGCATGCGCACATAAACACACCCATTTGAAGCCCTGACTCCATTGTGAGAAGGCTTGATCAGGAGCATGAGGATTCTCAAGGAGATGAGAACCCCACATAGTCTGCTCAGGAATAACACTTGGAAACTCCATATGCTCTGGGCCCCAAAAAGACAAATGGAATTGTCCCCTTTGTAAGGAAGTAATATGTATAATTAATGAGCAGGTCGTATAAACATCAGGCTTTAAATCTTTTCTCTTGCCTTCCCATCCTTAGGATGTGTTTGCTGGGGTTTTCTCCTATATGCGGGTCTCCTGGAGTGCTCTGTATCAGACTCACTGCCCCCTCCCACCCTGGAGTATATCTGGGTGTGCAGAGACACGTGTTACTTCTGTGAAGCCCTGTCTCAGGTGGCAGGGTAATGTAAATTGTTCATCTCTGCTTTTCAACCTGGGATCCTCTTTCAACCAGGGAAGGGGGCCCAAATTTGAGGTCACAATGGAGTGGGAATTGTCCCTGTCCGTTTATCAGGTCAAGGACCCGGGTTTTACCAGGGAAAGGAGTTTGGAGTCTCCTCCCCCTCTCCATAGGCTTGCTCAGCGTTGAAGGATTAAAGAGCACTTTAGACAGTGTGTGCCCAGAACAGAGGCACATAAGAATTCCATTCCTTATGTAGCTGCACCATCAGGGGATTACAGAGGCGTCAAGGAGAAATCCCTTCCATGTTCAAAATGGCTCCTGCTTTACTGAGTAAAAACCCCCAAGTGGTACTAATTCTCTTCGGAAGGGTGTAGACAGACACCCTTTCAGGCACCTGAGGCCATCTAGCAAGCTATTCCAACAATCAGCATTTGTCTCAGTACCCCTACTTAGTTGAGAGATGCCCAGAACAGGGTGATTAGCGTGCTACCTCACTTCTGTAAACAATGGGGGGAAGTACCCCATGTACACAACCACACAAAAAAGAAATCCCAAACCCACATGACTCTCTCAGCACTGGAAGCCAGTGTCTTGAAAAAAACCTCAATAATAATAAACTATCTAGTTTCTCATGCTTTCCTCCTTTGAGATCATCATTTCCGGTTAAAACTAGATGTTAAACTAAAATGTAAGGAAAATTTGAAAGTTTGGGGAACCTAAGTGCAGCAGTAGTCCTATCAGAGAGAGACATCGCCATGCCTCCACTTACGGTGCAAAGGAAACAATACCTTACTTGCCAGGGTCTGTACTTCAAAATTAGACCGTGTTTAAACATGTCTTTTCACTCTGCCCCTAAGGTTAACCATAACTGACTGATGTGATATTAAACATAACAGTGCAGTGTCTACACTGCATGTTGTAACATCATGTTAATGAACACATTAATTAATACCTTGTGAAACTTCCCACTGTAGACGTGCCCCTATTGTCTTTAAACTGCTTCTACTACCTCATTATGTCACACTCAACTTGTGAGAGCATATCAGTTCCGATGTATACAGAATTTCCATCTAAATTATTAATTAAGTGATTCTTCTTATGACAGCACTATTTTTGCTAATAATTTAGATAGGCGTTTTTAGTTTTTAAACCTGTCCATCTAGGTGAATTTCTTCTTATCAATTCCCTCTGCATTTTCTAGCCTGCCGTCTTTTTCTACTTCCATTTGTGGTGAATGACGGACTGTAGTTCTGTGCTCTCGCTTCAGAAATAAACACATGAAAAAGCAATCATGTAGCACAGTGTGGAGCCCGTATTGTGGCAAGCAGGCACTGAGTTACAGTGCTCACTCCATGCCCAGCTAATGGAGCACTGTGCTTGATATTTACGTTATCCTGAAGTGTGTTTTATAAGGCTGCCAGATATCCACCATCCATTTATTTTGGCATTCCAATGCACATAGGGTGGACAAACATGCCTGGACCACATGCTTTTCAGCTGGGTTTTGTCATTTGGTTATTTTGAATATTCTATTTAGATTATTATTTCTCTATCAAGGAAATCTACACACATGTAGCTTTCCAATAAACATGACTTTAATGTTTCTCTGTTGGAATTAGAAGCTGCTATAATTCAA
>NC_071507.1:47987500-48087500 GCF_027887155.1 Malaclemys terrapin pileata | reverse complement strand
TTCATTGAAAGGCCTGAATGAGAAAAACATTGCCATTTGTACGAAGGCTTTGCTCACTTTGTGTTGGGTTGGAATGTGCTTTTCCTAAGTGAAGCAGACCCATCATGAACCATTTAAACCTTTGTTTCCTGGTCTTTAAAAGGCCTTCTTTTGGCTATGCCCCAATGAGTATGCAATCACAAAATAAATCTAAGGAGAAGATACAATGAATTAAAGACCAGAGTCTATTGAAATAAAGGTACAGATCCTGCAACAGTTCTAAAAATAGTATATTTCCTGAAGAAGGAAGAGAGGGAAGGGTGAAATAGTAAGCCTGAGTAGATTAAACCACCACAATATATTGGTAATAACTGACATACAATAATTTTAGAGTTACTATCATCCAAAAAAAGATGGTATATACTCAAGATCTTCACTGATAAACACAAACATGTAATGTAAAATACTCAAAATGCAACATTAATCTGTATTCACAGGAAATAATATGCACTGTTTTCATATTTGTAACCTAACATCTCTCTCTCTCTCTCTCTCTATATATATATATATACACACACACATTTTAGACAAAGAAAATTTGCTTAAAAAAGCAGAGCAAAGAGGATGGAGTTCTTCTAGTAATGCTGATTGCTGAAGAGAAAATAGAGAATCCATTAGGAATGCCTTCATATTCTTTAATTCTCTCCCTCCCCCTGCCCCAATCCCTCGACCCAACCTAGGCTATTACACACATGAGGACACACATCTTCAATCATTTCATATCCTCTACAGCACTTCAGAAGCCATACTTCACCCTCTTGCCTTTCAGCACCATATATAAACAGCACACATATTCCCTCCAGGCAGTGCAGAACTCTCTCTCCCCTTTCTCAACAAGAATCACATACAGCAGCCACATGCTATCAGCCACAGGGTTCAGTCAAGGTCACTTACATGACCTTAGGGCTACTTCCTTTTGTCTGCCTCAGGAAATGTGCCATTGCATTTAGTTGGGGAAATAGCCTTCCTAGGCGTTCTTCTGCCTCTTGGAGATGTCTTCTTCTGAAGGGGGCAGACAGTAGAGAAGATCCTAAGGAAAGAGAATTCACTCTTAATTATGTATTTCCCCCCACTTCTATGTCAAATAATTGTCATACATCTAGTACTTTGCCCTAAAATTCAAATCACATTCAGCTTCATATATCTCAATATTATTATTCACTTTATCTATTTCATGGTTATATGGAAAAGGAGTCACCGGCTTGTTTTGTAACATGTCCAATGTGTTATATTAACAGTATAGTCCTTATAAGCTACTGTCTTCAGGGTTTGTCTGAAAATCATGACTTCAAAGGGAATACAAAATACATACAGTCCTGGTTGTGACAAGGTTTTCTTTCTTTAATTTGAGAGTGAAATTAGCCCTCATGAAAATTATGGAATAATAGCACCTATTTGAACCAAGAGCTGTGAAAGTTTCTCAATAGAACCTTTACCAGTACATCTTTATCCAGTACCAGCAACACCCCTGTGTAACCGGGTATGTTGGCCTTTAAGGACAGGCCACAAGTCCAGCATTATCCAATTACAGTTTCAGCACAGAACCAAGCATTTATATGGAATGTAATTCTCTGAGGGAACCACAGGAATTGCAGGCTACAGTAAGGGATGCTGGGAAAGGATGAAGGGAGATATAGATATACACACACACAAACCCTTTTGTGGTTCTCTCTGCTAAGTGGAAGACTGGAAAAGCAAAAGCTCCGGATCTCACTAGTCAAAGAGCTGAGGAAAGAGCCCAGAAGGTGCTTTGGGAAGAAGTCTGTGAAAGGGTTTGGAGGGAGGCCTAAGAAACAGGCAGACAGAAGATTAAAGAACCCTGGGGAAGTGGAAGTTCTGTGTATGTTGTTACAGAGCTCTGGGCTGGACTGAACTGTGGGGCTGGCAAGAAAGGGTTTCTTGAAGTACCCAAGCAGGCATATTGTTAGGTTAGAGAGTCAGACACAGCCAAATCCCCGGAGGGAAGCTAAGATATTGGCAGAGTGAAGGAAGAGGCATTGAGGAAAGAGAGCATAGAGGGCGTGAGTTGCAAACTCAGCTGGGGCTTTTGAGATATGGCAGGTGGAGGCTTCCCTTCACTCCCTGAGGTGTGAAACTGGGTGACGCATGAGCTGGGGCAGTGGCTGCCTCCACACAATGACAGGTAAGAAATGCCCTTAAACATGTTTACTAGGCTCTACTTGGACAACAATGAAGAAGGTCTCATGCTTCTGGGCACAGACACAGATTCCTGCATCAAACAGCACTTTGTATTTTTAAATGATTGGGAAAGAGGAAGTCAGTGTGGGTGAAGTAGGCAGCCTGTCGGAGGTTAACAGAGAAGATGCCCATTGTCGGCATTCAGTTGTCTACTGGTTGGCGGTCACAGTGGGCTTTCAGACTACACACACAGTCAGATGTGAAGTCCTGAAGGAGACCTGAAAATAAAAAAGGAAAGCTGAAAAGAAAAATATCTGATGAGCAGGATGGCAATGCTACCAAAAACTAGCAATGTTATTTTCTAATGGAATTTCTTAATTTCCCTTCAATCAATTCACAATTTCAGTTTATCTCTGTACCGTTCTGAAATCTGTCTTTGTTTATTTTTAGGTATGGTAAAGGCAAAACAGCAGCAGCAGACTAGGCTGCCCTCCTTCAAATCATACAGAACCACTAAAGGCAGCAGGAAGCACAGCTGACTTCTGAACAGCAGCAGCAGATGTTACCACTAGCAGCACAGGACAGGATACATGAGACCTACCACCACCAGCACAAGGTGTTCTGGGACAAGCAAGAGAAAAATCACCAGGTCCAGAGGCTTTGCTGAAATGGACCCCTACGTGGTCCTGGGATGGCAGTATCTGGGCCTACAAATGGCAACTTGAGCTGACTGAATCCCAGGCAAGTTCAAGGACACTGGTCAGGAAAAATGATAGGACATTCTTGAAAGAGGGAGTCGTGGCACAAGTTCCAGCCCACTGAATACGGATTTGAAAGACTTAATCCACCTCCATAACAAGTACAGGAATTCACCTAAGGCTAGGAGGAGGGCACTACCTTTGGTGTACAAGACCTGGGCACATAAGAGATGCCATTCACTGTTTAAAGTCAAGGGCTTCGTCTGAAAGTCTGTCAGTCATGAGATAACCTTCTGTGTTAATGTGTGAACTCATACGACTATCAAAACCATTTTCTTTTGTTACCTGAGCAAAGCTTTTATTGACATTACAAGGAATGAAAGAGTAGTGCACCCTCCTAACACCATTTTAAGAATCAAAAGGGTTTAGTTTATTAAATGTTAGATACATAATTGTGTGAAAAACACATTTCTAAAGCTTTATTTCTGAAGTGTCTGCCTTACTCATTTTTGTTTTCACTGAGGAACTCTGTGTTATGAACAAATGTCCAGCTACAACTTGTCCTAAGAGGAATGTGTGCACTATAGACATCCCACAATTTCTCTACTTTAGAGGAAGAAGAGAGAGTTGGAAGAGTTTTTTCCTCAGAATAAAAATAAATAAATAAATAAACCAAATGGATTTTATATCATACTATTTATATAGAAACAATGTAATCCTCTTTCTTTCAAAGAAAGGCTTCCTGAATTCAGGCTTCTGCTATAATATCCACAAACACTGTGACTAACACAGGCTTTCCACCAAATACTACTGTTGAAGGAATGAGACTGTGTCCTTTACAAACACATTCACTGGCTTCCCTTGGTCATCAAAGACTTGAAAACTCATTAATGACATTTTTGAAGTCATATCAAGTGGTTGCTATATGAAGGTCATCACTGTTGCTTCACTACTAACAAATGGGTAAACTGTGTGACTGCTCAGAGTCAGATCCACCATTATTGATACATATTTTAACCATGTGAGTTTACCGAAAATGGGTTACTTTCTCCACCTTGTCATTGTCTTGATACTCAGTTGTAGTTGAAAAACTAATGGATTGGCAATGTCCTTTCCATAGTGTTTGATTTAAAGTTCAAGCCTTTTTAAGTACTGTACATTGTCATTAAAATAAAATATGGGGTAGTGCTATCTCCTGGACACCATATTTTCTACAATATGTTTCATGCCTCATTTACCAGAAATGTATTGAGATTTTCCTGAGCCAATGTTCAAAGAATAACTTGACATTTTTCATAGCCAAATGCCCTGTTTTTGTTAGTTTTTTTCTTCCATGAGCACTTGCAACTGCTGTCATAAATGGTAATTTAAGTTTCTTTTATATGTACATATAATGCATATACATAATCTATATGTTTACACATAACATATAATTTGAAACTAAAAATGTATTTATGGATTTATTAAATGCACCCCCATTACTAGTGAAACAGGATTTTAATAGTTTGTTTTTTTTAAAAAAAGAGCAAGTAGGTGTTACAACTATTGGGTAAGTAATATAATGTGAACATAAAAACGGCCATATTGGGTCAGACCAATGGTTCATCTAGCCCAGTATCCTGTCTTCTGACAGTGGCCAATGCCAGATGCTTCAGAGGGAATGAACAGAACAGGCAATCATAAAATGATCCATTGCTGTTGTCCATTCCCAGCTTCTGGCAATCAGAGGTTAGGGACACTCAGAGCATTGGGTTGCATCATCCCTGACCATCTTGGCTAATAAGTCATTGATACACCTATTCTCCATGAACTTAGCTAGTTCTTTTTTTAACCCTGTTATGGTTTTAGCCTTCACAATATCTGCTAACAATGAATTCCACAGGTTGACTATGTGCTGTGTGAAGAAGTACTTCCTTTTGTTTGCTGCCTATTAATTTCATCAGGTCACCCCCCAGTTCTTGTGTTATGTGAAGGAGTAAATAACACTTCCTTATTCACTTTATCTACACCAGTCATAATTTTATAGACCTCTATCATATCCCCTCTTAGTCGTCTCTTTTTCAAGCTGAAAAGTCCCGGTCGTTTTAATCTCTCCTCATATGGAGGCTGTTCCATACCCCAAACCATTTTTGTTGCCTCTCTCTATACCTTTTCCAATTCTAATATATCTTTTTTGAGATGGAGTGACCAGAACTGCATACAGTATTCAAGGTGTGGGCGTACCATGGATTTATACAGTGGCATTATGATGTTTTCTGTCTTATTACTCATCCCTTTCCTAAGGGTTTCTAATATTCTGTTAGCTTTTTTGACTGCTGCTGCACATTGAGCAGTTTTTTTCAGAGAAGTATCCACAACGACTCCAAGAACTCTTTCTTGAGTGGTAATAGCTAATTTAGACCCCATCATTTTATATGTATAGTTTGGATTATGTTTGGATTAGCTGTACTGCTTCCTTTACTTCAACTAACTATTGATGTGCAGCCTGGAGTCTAACACATAGACTTACATGTTTTGACAGCTCTGCCATCTTTCTTGCCTTAAGTTTTCAGTTAGTTACCACTGATGCAGCCTATGCAATTAATTAAATGACACATGTTGTTTGACTTTTTTCTTGTCGTTGCTCATGAAAAGTGCCAGAATATTGCCTAGGATATGATTCAAAGCAGAAAGACTGAGGAAACAGACAGAGTGGAGTGCCCAAGAAGCAGAAGTTCTTAAGGGAACAAATAAATAAATAGGGATAGAATAAGAGATAGAATATGAGAAATCCAGAGCATGATATGTGTATCACCCCATACATTTATTAAGAGAACCATGAGATGACTACTTACATCAATTTAGATTTATACACAAACTGGCTGTGTGAAGCTGATGAAACTACTCATGTGAGTAAGGCAAGCAGGATGTTGTTCTTTATTCTTTGTCAATTCCTGTAGGACCAATAGGGAAAGCCCAGAAGAAGAAAGAAGAAAAGCAAAAAGGTTGGAATAAGTTGTCTGAGAATTTTAATCAATTCATAATTAAATAATTCATGTTCAAGTCAGCAATCCCCAAGACTACAAAGCTTTTTTCCCCCCGAGAGACCTGTGTTCAAGATCGGAGAGGGGATCCCAAGGCCTCTCTAGCATAATTTAAAGCAGTAGTTCAGTAAACTGCCACAAATATCACACGCACTCCGGATGAGAATAAATAGCAATAGGCATTTTAAGCAAAAGAAATAGCTAGGATTATTTCAGTATCATAGTGGGGTTTTGATCTGAACTAAAAATATGTCTCAAATGCAAACAGAGAAAAATGATGGGCCTTCACATGATTGACAGCCTTTCAAAATAGAAGTGTTGCTATAATTAAGCAATAATGTATGACTGAGTGTGCACTATGACAAATTGGAAGCTTGGTTGATTAGATTGAGCATATAAGATGTCAGTATAATTATCACATTTTAATCATTTTCCTCCATTTTTTATAACAGCATTGTCTTCAGTCTCATTTGGTGCTTATTAGATTGATATTCTAAGAGGAATTGTACAACATAAAACATGTCCTTTAACAGGATGAACTTTAGATAAGACTTTAGGTATGTCTATAAACATTTATAATGATGGCTGTTGTGTCTCTACCTTCTTCCTCATCCTATGTGTCATTTAATGTCAAACTGGAGCTTCCTTTATCACAATCAAATATTTTAAATTGAACATGTCCTATCTCACTAAGCAGTCACTATGTTTGTTGAACTGTAATAGACAAAACATTTCACATAGCTAGACTGAAGGATGAACTAATGATACCCATTACAATGATTAACAATATGCTGAATTAATCATTGATAGAGCTGGGTTTCACTATTTTAATGTGGTTATACTGAAGTGTATGGCAGTTTTTAACAAGAAGATGTTCTGGGTTAGTACCTCAGGAAACAATGCGGTTGTTTTAAAGAGCTGTTTTAAAAGGTTTAATTTTATACAAATCACATTTCTACAACGTATACAATACACCTCTACCCCGATATAACGCGACCCAATATAACACGAATTCTGATATAACGCGGTAAAGCAGTGCTCTGGGGGAGCGGGGCTGAGCACTCCGGCAGATCAAAGCAAGTTTGATAGAACGCGGTTTCACTTATAACGCGGTAAGATTTTTTGGCTCCCGAGGACAGCGTTATATCGAGGTAGAGGTGTACATGGAATAACATCTTAATAAATTACACTGTTGCAAGAAAACTTAGTTCCAACCTGAAGTTATTAACACTGGCATGCTCTCTCACCCTTACTCTGTCTCAAATTAAATCTGAGCATCTCTTCACCACTATCAAAATAAGACAGTGATATGTGATCTAGTTGTGGGAGCACAGGACTGTGAAGCAGGACTCTGATGGTATGTCTACACTGCCATTAAAACCCACAGCTGGCCTATGTCGGCTGACTCGGGTTCACGGACTCTGGCTAAGGAGCTGTTAAATTGTGGTATAGATGTGCGGGCTCAGGCTGGAGCCTGTGATCTGGAATCCTTCCCCGTCACAGGGTCCCAGAGCCTGGTCTTCAGCCTGATCCCAAACATCTACACCACAATTAAACAGCCCTGTAGTCCAAATACCGCAAGCCTGAGTCAGCTGACACAGGTCAGCCACAGATGTTTAGTCGCAATTTAGACATATCCTAAAGGTTCCTTTGCTAGCTCCACCACTGACTTACTATGGTGGCTTGGGCAAGACCCTTAATATTTCTGTGATTCAGTAAAACCACATTATAATGCCTATCTACTGTGAAGTTTAATTCATTAGGGACAGATGATGCCACTCAAATTCACATTGGATGAAATTCTCCCCTGTGTGAAAAGTCCACACCAGGTTTACACACTACTTAAATCGCAATGACTTACAGGGTACACGGGCTTTGTGTGGGCCATCTGCCCAGGGGTGTATTTCATCTATAAAGTAATAATTTACTCCTTAACTAATCTCATTGAAATCAATAGGACTACTTGTGGAATAAGGTACTACTCAGCGTAAGGATGGCAGAATCACACCCTTAATATTTGTGAAGCATTTGAAATGTTAAGTTGAAATGGGCTACTAGGGTTGCCAACTTTCCAGGATTGTCCAGGAGTCTCCAGGAATTAAAGATTAATCTTTAATTAATGATTATGTCATGTGATGAAACCTCCAGGAATACGTCCAACCAAAACTAGCAACCCTTTGCGCTACACCAGTGCAATTTATTATTTTAACTTTAAAAAAGAATTGATTATGAGCACTTCGCCAAAGATCCACTCAAAAAAAAAAAATCTATATATCAGAAATAATGCCTCCCTTATCTTCTTAGGTACATATTCAGTGAATTGGGACCATTCTCTCATGCCAAGGTATCTCCGTATAGTAAAGTTCATGCTGAAAAGCATAAAACAAGGGGATAATATCAATTTGCCTCAAACACTGTTTCACCTGGTGATATTCCAAAAGCCACAGCCCTGCTCATAAACTCATAATTTGGTTTTACCTATCCAGGGCTGGCTCTAGGTTTTTTGCCGTCCCAACCAAAAAAACAAAACAAAACACACCTTCGAGAGCGCAACTGCCGCCCCTGGAATTGTGCCGCCCCAAGCACGTGCTTCGTTTGATGGTGCCTAGAGCCAGTCCTGTACCTATTACAACAATAAGTCCCACATTTTCATTTGAATTTTTAAGTTAACTTGTTTTCACTGTGCTTATTTCTCTTTTGTTTGCTTTCCCATATGTTCTAGAGCAGGAGTTTACAGGCCGGGCTGTTCACATAACAAATGATTTTTAAGCACATTTTGGAAAATATTCACAAAGTGAATTCTGAATGCAGAAATGCAAGATTTCACATCATAAACCTAATTCTGAGATATATGCTTTTTTATCCTTGGAACAGAAATTTACCTTCTGACCTCACTTATACACCTCATAGCACCCCAAGAGTATGTGTCAAAATGTCTATAATCTTCTTTAAGTTCAAGGTGAAGATGTTATTTCCAGTCTTGGATAATGCTGCCTGTGCAGAATGATCCTGTGCAATTTTTAATACTACTGTTACTATAGCTAATGACCCAGTTACCAGTAAAATGCATAAAAGCAAGATTTTAGCATTGATTTTACTCTTGGTCTTCTCTATAGCTTTTACAAATCTGAATTTAACATGCTTTTATCATACTTATAAGGGCTTGATGTTGGCTCTTACCAGAGATGCCCTAGGTTTATTTAATATTTCAAAAGACTTGATAAAGTCCCTCCCCTGAGCCTCTTAAGGAACCTTAGTAATCACAGGGTGAGAGGGAAAGTCCTGTCAGGTTTTAAAAACTGGGGAACAGATAGGGAGGAAAAGTAGGAATAAATGGCCAGGTTCCAACAGATAAGCAAGTTAACACTAGAGTAGTACTGAGTTTAATATTAATACCAATGTTGTTCTATAGATTTACTGCATTATAGTCTAAGGAATGAATGAACAGTGAGGTGGGAATAAAGGCTGGCCACACATATTATTTAGGTTAGTCACAACTTAGGTCATGTCTAAAATACAGGCACTGCAATGGCACATCTACAGTGCCGTAGCTATGCCGTTGTAACCCCATGGTGTAGACGCAGACTACAGTGACAGCAGGGATATTTCTGTCACTGTAGAAACATCTTCTTGAGTGAAGGTAATTAGGTTGATGGAAGCTGCATCTACACTGGGGATTAGGTCGGCATAGCTCTGCTACTTAGTGGTGTGAATTTTTCACAACTCTGAGCAGTGTAGCGATGCCAACCTAAGTTTTAAGTGTAGATCAGGCCTCAGGAACTCTGCCACTTACAGCTCTGATCAGAGGATTCAGCAATGGGTGTTTTCCCCCCGACAACCACAGCATCTCCAATGTCTGTTTGAAGTTTCTTCAGATTGCTGTACTGTAAAATGGTAGTTAAGATAGCAGTTAAGATAGACTTCTGTGTGTCAACAGTGCTATCCCTGCTATACAATTATATAGGCTGGTTTAAAAAAGATGATTATTCTCTATTATATCCCACAGGACTTTCTCATAAGTGAGCTGTTTCACTTTAGAGGGAAGCTGTTGATTTTTCAACATGAAGGTTTAAATGTAGTGATGAGGAAAACTTTAACAGGTTAGAAAGTTCAATACATTTTAGATAACCACCCCCTCCATCCTTAAGCCCTCAAAAGTTTGTTTATTTATACTCAGGTGCAGCATGGTTTAGTGGTTATAGCACACACCAAGTCCCGGTTCTGCCAAAGACTTACTGTCTGACCTTGCACAAGCCATTTAACCTCTCTGGGCCTTATTTTCTGTAAAATGAGGTTAATAATATACCCCTTTCTAAAACACTTCAACTAAAAAGTCCCAGGGCTTGAAAAACATATCCAACACGTACTAGTCCAAGGACTAAGCCTGTTCAGCAGGCCAAAATACAGCTGTGCTCCAAACTACACCTCCTCCCAAACCATACACTTGATCTTCACTGATCAATATTGATAAATACAAAGTAATGCACATTGGAAAACATAATCCCAACCATACATATAAAATGATGGGGTCTAAATTAGCTGTTACCACTCAAGAAAGAGATCTTGGAGTCATTGTCGATAGTTCTCTGAAAATATCCACTCAATGTGCAGCGGCAGTGAAAAAAGCAAACAGAATGTTGGGAATCATTAAGAAAAGGATAGATAATAAGACAGAAAATATCATATTGCCTCTATATAAATCCATGGTATGCCCACATCTTGAATACTGTGTGCAGATGTGGTCGCCCCATCTCAAAAAACATATATTGGAATTGGAAAAGGTTTAGAAAAGGTCAACAAAAATGATTAGGGGGTATGAAATGGCTGCCATATGAGGAGAGATGAATAAGACTGGGACTTTTCAGCTTGGAAAAAAGACGACTAAGTGGGGATATGATAGAGGTCTATAAAATCATGACTGGTGTGGAGAAAGTAAATAAGGTAGTGTTATTTTCTCCTTCTAATAATACAAGAATTAGGGGTCACCAAATGAAATTAATAGGCAGCAGGTTTAAAACAAACAAAAGGAAGTATTTTTTCACACAATGCACAGTCAACCTGTGGAACTCCTTGCCAGAGGATGTTGTGAAGCCCAAGACTATAACAGGGTTCAAAAAAGAACTAGATAAATTCATGGAGGATAAGTCCATCAATTGTTATTAGCCAGGATGGGCAGGGATGATGTCCCTAGCCTCTGTTTGCCAAAAGCTGGGAATGGGCAACAGGGGATGGATCACTTGATGAATACCAGTTCTGTTCATTCCCTCTGGGGCACCTGGCATTGTCCACTGTTGAAAGACAGAATACTGGGCTAGAAGGACCTTTGGTCTGACCCAGTATGGGCGTTCTTATGTCTCCTTGTAGTCGTCTGCACCCTAATGCGTGGGACTGATGACACCAGTCTCCCACTGGCTGAACTCTCAAATCTATTTAGTGCCAACCTGATACCACACAATCATTTATTAATGCTGCCTTCTCACAAAATAAATCAACTAATGCTGCCACCTCAATACAATAATGCTAGGCCAACCCTCCACGCCTCAGTACAATTAACAATGCCATTCATAAATCAATTGCACCCACCCCTGACTACAATAACTTATACATTCTGGGCAGCTGTCCCCAGTAAATCAATTTATGCTCGCCCCTTTGCTGTGGGGTTTGCCCCTCCCCCAGTGTTTCCTGCATCCTGGGCGCAGAGGGATAGCCCCCACAGTGCTCCCAGCTCTTAACAGTGTCAGCAGCCTCTTCCCCACCACTTTCATAGCAGCAACAAGACCTGGGCTCTGCTCCTGTTGCAGAACTGTGGCAGCCAGTTTCCTTCTTCTCACTGAATAACAACAGCTATGCACCTCCCCACTACTTCACCTAAGAGCAGCATTAGGAGCACTGGAACTGTGTCTCAGCATATTTAAACTGCCGCAGTTTACAGCTGGTCCATGCCTGGCTCTCTTTGGGACTATGAGGGTAAGAGGCTTTTTTAAAAGTAAAAGCCTAGAGTTTACAGAAGTAGATCACATGTGTGTGGAAATTATTCCTGCTCACCATGGATGAGTGGCTTTTTTTAAGCTCTGAAAAGCATTATATACCGGAAAGTGTAAAATACTATTATCTGAACCTGTTGGTTGGGAGGGAAATGCTATTTGGGCATGCCAGAGATGGTGGGTGCTTAGAGTTGCCACCTTTCTAATGGCTGGTAACCTGACCCCAGAGGCCTTGGCCCTTGCTCCGCCTCTTCCACCAGGCCCCTGCTCCACCTCTTCCCCAAAGGTCCCGTCCCTGCTCTGACTCTTTTCCCCAAGGCTCCACCCCTGCTCTGACTCTTTCCGCTAAGGCCCTGTTGCTGCTCCACCTCTTCCTCCCAGATAAAAAAAGAAAACAGGCATCAGAGCTTGTTTAATGGCACCTGGATAAGCTGAAACCTGGACTGTCTGTGGAAAACTGGATTGGTGGCAACCCTATGGGTGCAGGGGTCCCCTGTTGTGGGGCAAGTGAGAGAGAAAGGGGGCACTTAGTCTTGTAGAAATGGAGAGCTAAATTCAGCTCTAGGGAAAGCAGGTACAACACTCTTACATCAGTGCTGAATTTTGCCCCATGGAGTTGGGGGGCTAGAAGAAGAAGAGGCAATTTTTTTATCCTGAAAAAATATTGGTGTTTGCTTTACAGAAAGAACTTGAATTTTGGATCAGTTCTTATTTTAAACAAATCACGTCACCTCTTGATAATTTAATGATCATGGGAGTTAGAAGATTAATTTACTTTCCTTTTGTTCCATATCAGCATGTGTTCGATAGAAGTAATATATTCCACAGACTCTGATAGCATCAGTTCAATGTCCATTGACATCAAAGTATCTGGGTGACGTGCAGAACTGATAATAAGGTTGCATTTTTTTCTATACTTGATGACTATTCAACAAAGCAGCCCGTTAAGCACTCTTTTTCTATTTTTCCATTCCCCAATTTATTGAAGGGTCTGAAATCTTTTTCTGGGTCCTGCAAAAAAAAAAAAACAAAAAACAAAAAAACAAACAAACAAACAAAAAAAACAACTAATGTTAATAAGTTTAGAGATCACATTAACACTTGCATTTGAAGATAATAAATGACATTTTCTTTTGTACTGCCAATATGGTCCATATACTGTAAATTATAGACAAGGCTGGTAGAATGTCAGTCAAAACAGCTCAGTTGTTTCCAAGAATGAAGGTAGGAAAAAATACATTGATTTGCTCATGTGAAAATTTGTTGAAATTTTCTTTGAAAAGCTCTAGCATCCCAGTGCATTGGAGCAGGGACTTAAGATCTGGCTGGCTGGTGACCTGTTGTCAGGGATGTGCCTTTTGCTGCCACTGTGAAAATCTACCTAAATTTGCCTCTGACAAAAATCACTAAATGCTAAACAGAGATTTTGGCATCTACATTCACTGAAGACTCAGTCCACAATGAGCATGCTCCAGCCTGTGACTGAGCAGGACTTTCCCCACAACTGCAACTTTGTGCTGTTCTGAGCTGGGGCCAGGTACCTGAAGTCAAAGCATGGAGATTGTCTCGTCTGTGCTGAGTCCAGGCCACATGGACAAGGGAGTTGCCTGATTCAAAGGAAACCTTAATTTTGGAATTTTTAAACTTCTGACTGCTTGGCTTTGAAGCCTTAATGATGTTCTTTTAATGTAGTGGTGTATGTATGTGTGTGATATATTGAGTACTACCTATTTTAAATATCCTCAAAAGGATTACCCCATTTGGGTTCTGATTCATCAAGGTACTTAAGCACATGTGTAACTTTAAGCACAAGTAGTCCCATTTGCATGAGATTATTCACATGCCTAAAATTAGACACATGCTTAAGAACCTTGCTGAATTGGGGCCTTTGTCCTATAGCTCTGAGGCAAGCCTATAATTCTGATCTTCTTTGTCTCAAGCATAATTTTTCCTTTCCCCTGACGGTGACTATCTTATTTCAAAGACGCCATTTAAATTGCCATTGAGACTAGGGACAGACAAGCCCCCAGCTATCAAACTTGTGATAATTATCTTAACCATGTGCTTTAGAAAGAGCAACATTTTTCTTGACACACCTTTAACTGAAAAGTTTACACAGACAATGGAAGGGGGGAGGTTGCATATTCTAGTGAAAAGAGACATATTCAAAAATACACTATTCCTTTTCTACAAGTATGCATGTAACATTCATCTCCTCTACATAGAGACAGATAGAACTCACCTTTTAGATGTGCTTGTATGTAGAATATACTTTTCTCGACAGGCACATAGAAAATTCTACCTTCATAAAGTTTATGTATATATGGTAAATTCTATTTTAACATGCATGGATGAAAAACGTATATATTACATACATATGTGGGCAGAATGCATCTTTTCTGAACGTACACACATGGAATGAATCTGTTCTACAAGTATACCTGTAGTATGCATCTTTTTCTAATTGTATGGTCAGTATGTGGAACTCCACAATTTCCCCCTAGAACTAATTTTGAGACTAGTTCTCTTTTCAAAGCAGTTTCCTATTATACTTGTACAACATTATTCCACAGATTTGCTATTGAAATGAAATACTGCAGTGACCTTTTTAATTCCCCAGACTTTTTACAATCTTTGAAATTTAGCACAACAGCAGGAGTTTAATCATATTCACTGATGTAAAAGACAAAATAAGGCACCTCTACATTCAGTTAAAGAGATGACCTCCAAGGTGTCAGAGCCTTCAGAGACTCATTGGATGTCCCCAAGGACAATTACAGCAATGTTGCATGAGGTTTGTCTGTAATCTCTCACTTTGTCTTATGGTAACACAAAGAGGCATCTGTTGAAATTTTTTTGTATTGTAATTTAGATGGAGCATTTCCATGGGATTTCATTGTTGATTTTAAAGTATTGTTGTTTTCCTGGTAAAAGAATAATCCCATAGCTAATTTATACCCTTCTTTTACTCTATTTCTATTTCACTTATCCAGAACAGCTTCCACTCTGAGTTCCTATGTTCACTGATTCTCACACGACTTCATGTTCTGTGCCTTGGTTTTATAGACATATATTTTCTCTATCGCACTATGAAAGTTTAGCAATGAAAAAAAAAAGCACTCTTCTGCCTGTAGTGGTTGTGTCAGTGGTTTTGTCACTCCTGTTGATTGATGCCAGGTAGGCCAGAGGAAGGTTTAGAGAAAAAAAAAAAAAAAAAAAAAAGCACCATGTTTATCCATTGCCCTAGAGTGACAGACCAGATCAGCTCTCTTAAATCCTCTGCCCATACAGCAACCATGATCAGGGTGATTGATGAAGAGTCCAATCAGCTCTGAGGTGATTTTCAGTGTCAAACTGCTGTGGAGAAGCTGTACATGATCTCTTTACAAATGCTTTTGACAGCTTAACAGTTAAAAGTACAATTTGTATGCATCTGTGTGTGCGTGCAAACATACATACAAACATTCCAGGAATTCTACTGTAAATGATAGCAACACAGACAGACTTTTTAAAAATCAAACTGCTATAAATATCTGTATTTTTCATAAACTGTATCCATGTAGTACACACACCTATTCTAAATATCCTTAAATTCAATGGGAGCTGCACCCCCTTGGTCCCATTTACTTAAGGCATGGGAGAGCTCAGAGAACTGGTATTAAAATCTGAAATAGAACACCAGTCCAAACGTGGCAAAGGTCAGCAGTGGCTGGGGGTTTCTACCATCTTGTGGCTTTTTATGACCCACGTGAAATAAGATGGCGGTTTTGGTTCAGTTACTGAGAGACAGGAATCCATGTGACAAAACCCATCATCATAAGCTAGTTGACCCCACAGAAAGAATAAGGAGACTCTAGAAACTGAAGAAGTATCTTGTCATCTTGGAAACTGTTCTCCCAAGTCAGGACTGAGCATATTGGCAGGACAGTCTGGGAAGCTTTGCACTGTCACTGATCATTCTGTAACTGTTCATCACTAATGAAGTAAATTAAGCACCCTCCATGAACACTACATTCACCAATGCATTAACGAATGTGCCCTACAATAACTTAAACATTGTTGAACATGGTTTTCAGCATATAATGCTCAATCCTGAAAAGTACTGAGCAACTTCCATCTTCACTGAACTTAATGGCACCTTGCAGGAGGGGCTCAACATTAGAATTGCACTAATACTGCACTGCAGAAAATATTCCGCAAATGTTCACTTGAGTTTTAAAATGAATTTGCTTTGACCAAGCTTCATGCAGTCAAATCTTCCCGTGCTTTTTAACTCTTGTACAGATTGAGACACTACAGCGATAAGCACTGTATAAACGCTGATAAATAGCTAAGAAAGATGTTCACTCTCCTTTAATGTTTGCTTGCCAAGAACATTCATGTAAACACATTTTTACTACCATGAACGTTTGGTGTAAGTGAATTTCAAAGTCATATGTGCAATTGTGCATGCAGACCAACTATTCAGTTTCTTTGAATAAGTAATTGCACTGGAAGTCAAGGAACAGAATCAATAGCATGTAACTTATCTGAACGATCTCAACTAACCAACATACCTCCAATAACAAATAGCAAATCCTCGCAGATAACTGCTTTCACACAATCCACATAATTACAAAAATTATCGCAAAATTGTTAAATAGTTCTGAATAATGATTACATTAGAGGAAATCATGATCTGCCCAATGATATTCCACTTGCAGAAAAAGAAGCTAACCTCATTGGATAAATTATTCACAGCAAATTATTTGCTCTCCTCTATTTAGCACATGGCAGGATTGGACTTATAAAGCAGTGGTTCTCAACCAGGGGTACATGTACCCCTGGGGGTATGCAGAGCTCTTCAAGGGGGAACATTAACTCATTTAGCTATTTTCCTAGTTTTACAGTAGGCTACATAAAAAGCACTAGCGAAGACAGCACAAACTACACATGTATCCTGTTCATAGACAATGATTTGTTTATACTGCTCTGTACAGTATGTACTGAAATGTAAGTATATTCCAATTGATTTATTTTATAATTATATGGTAAAAATGAGACAGTAAGCATTTTTTCAGTAGTAGTGTGCTGTGACACTTTTGTATTTTTAGGTCTGATTTTTTAAGTGAGGTGAAATGTGGGGGTACACAAGACAAATAGACTCTTGAAAGGGGTACAGTACTCTGGAAAGGTTGAGGGCCACTGTCAGAGAGGGCTCAGGCTGATAACTGATAGGATTCATGGTCAGTTTACAACTAGGTGACAAACCATTTGATAGACAGAAGCTGTGCTCACCTCTTCATCTGAGATGGAGTGCTTATGCTAACCATTAAGTCATTTGCCTGTAGTTACATCTTCTTGACAACATTTTGGTAGGTTACAAACCTATTGGAAAAGATACATCAGGCTAGTGATACCTTCTTTGAGACTTGACATCCTCATAGGGATCTTTAACAAACCATTTGTGGCCCTTCATTACAAAATTTACTGCACAATACTTTATGTGCTTCTGTATCCTTCACATAAAGTACTCTACAGTAGTTTCAATAAAATTTGTGTGAAGTGCTTTATGGAACTTAATCTTGGCAAGGTGGTTCCATCATGAAGACTGAGTATCACCGTATTAGACCTCTACTTGTAAGGATTTTCCTTGTAAATGGCTAAATCATTATTCAATTGAGTGACAACTTACTGTAAACAGTATATTGCTTCTGGATATATCACCTTTGATCAATAAACTTTCTCTCTGGCTCAGCACTTACTTGCGAATATTGTATAAAGGTTTGATTAAATGTTTAAGAATAGTTTTTAAGTGGCAGAATTAAAAAAGATGTATTCATTACTAAATGCATCAGCTTTTAATGTAAGTTTGTAAACACTTATTACTTCTGTATCATTTCAGGCTGTGATAGGTTTCAGAGTAGATTGTTATCATATCTTATAAGTTAAACAAGTTTGGTTCTGATTAGTACTTGGAGAGGAGACACACACTGTCCCAGGAAAGCCTAAATCCTGCAGGAAGGAGAATTGGTGAGTTCCCCAACATAATATGAAGCCATTTTCTTGCTCACAAGATATTACTTGTTAATAGGGTGACCAGGTGTCTGGTTTTCAACCGAACACTCAGTCGAAAAGGGATCCTGTCGTGCTGACCGGGCCATTGACTGTCCGGTTGGCGGCGCTGCGCAATGGGGCTGGCAGGCTCCCTGCTAGCCTCTGTGCCGCGCGGCTCCTGGCAAGTAGCAGGCATGTCCCCCCTCCGGCACCTACACATAGGGGCAGCCCGGGGGCGCCACACGCTGACTCCGCCCCAAGCACTGCCCCTGCAGCTCCCATTGGCCAGAAACTGCAGCCAATAGGAGCTGCGGGGGTGGCGCCTGCGGATGGGGCAGCACACAGAGCTGCCTGGCCGCGCCTCTGCATAGGAGCCGGAGTGGGGACATGCTGGTGCTTCCAGGAGCTGCTTGAGATAAGCGCTGCCCAGAGCCTGCACCCCTGAGCCCTCCCTGTGCCCCAACCCTCTGCCCCAGCCCTGATCCCCCTCCTGCCCTCTGAACCCCTCAATCCCAGCCCGGAGCACCCTCCTGCACCCCAAACCCATCATCCCCACCCCCACCTCAGAGCACCCCCAGCCGGAGCCCTCACCCCCCCCACGCCCCAACCCCCTGCTCCAGCCCTGATCTCCCTCCCACCCTCCAAACCCCTCAGTCCCAGCCTGGAGCACCCTCCTACACTCCAACATCCCCAGCCCCATCCCAGAGTCTGCATCCCCAGCCAGAGCACTCACACCCCAACCCCCTGCCTCAGCCTGGAGCCCCCTTCCCGCACCCTGAACCCCTCATTTCTGGCCCCAACCCGGAACCCACAACCCTATCCCAGAGCCCATACCTCCTTCCACACCCCAACCCCCTGCCTCAGCCCGGAGCTCCCTCCCATACTCTGAACCCCTCGGCTCCACCCCCCCAGCCCAGAGCCACCTCCTGCACGCCAAACCCCTCATCCCTGGCCACACCCCAAGAGCCTGCATCCCCAGCCAGAGCCTCACCCCCTCTCGTATCCCAATCCACTGCCTCAGCCTGGAGCCCTCTCCCGCACTCTGAACTCCTCATTTCTGGCCCCAGAGCCCGCATCCCCAGCCAGAGCCCTCACTCTATCCCGCACCCCAGCCCTCTGAGCCAGCCCAGTGAAAATGAACGAGTGAGTGAAGGTGGGGAGAGTGAACGACAGAGGGAAGGGGGATGGAGTGAGTGGGGTCAGGGCCTCAGAGAAGGGGCGGGGCATGAGCAGAGCCTCGGGGGAGGGGCAGGGCAAGGATGTTCGGTTTTGTGCAAGTAGAAAGTTGGCAACCCTATTTGTAAGTTGACATCAACTTTGTCCCCTCTACAATTTCCTTCGAGATTCCACATTATTAACAGGATATATGTGTAGATTTAAAATTACATGCAGATACATAATTGAATAAATATTTGAAAAAGCTGTGTATATAATGGGGTTTTGGATTAACTAGCAATTCCAAAAAATATAAAAAAAGTTCTGGTCAAACCGAAGATGAATTTTTCAGCAAATCAAAAAGTCAGAAAACATTTTGAGTTGGGTTGAATGAATGGTTTGTTTGACTCAACTTGAAATTTTTCACTTCGATTTTGAGCTTTTTAACAAAAAGCATAAGAGGAGGAGGACTGGCACCTACTTATGGCTCACCTGGGCTGTGGGAGACCAGGGCTCAATTCCCCCCCTCTGCCTGATGTGGAGAAAGGATTTGCACTTAGGTTTCCCACATTGCAGGAGAGTATCTTAGCCACTGGGCTATGGGATGGCCTGGTGTGGGTCTTTCTCAGTCTTTCCTGTTGTGGCTGTTCCACTTTGTATAAATAATTATATATCCTCGAACATAAGCTGGTTCGTTTATAAGCTGACCCTCCCCCCCCGCGCCAAGATGGATACGTAAAAATGGAAATTTTTTATAACCCATTCATAAGCCGACCCTATAATTCAGGAGTCAGCGAACTTTGGCTCCCAGGCCATCAGAATAAGCCGCTGGTGGGCCGAGATGGTTTGTTTACCTTGAGCATCCGCAGGCAGGGAGGTAAACCTAAGTAAACAAAGTGTCTCGGCATGTCAGCTTCTTACCCTGATGGACCGGGACAGCAACTGGTGGGGAAATTTTTTGGGAGGGAGAAGCTGGGAGTCAGGGGACCTGTGACCACCCCCCACATGACCCCACCCCTAGCCCGGGACCCCCACACTCTGCCCATCCCATCCCTTCCCACCTTATCTGGGGAGGGCCAGGGGAGGATGTCTCTGGCCTGGCTGGAGCTGCTCCGGCAGGCTGGGTAGCATGGCCGCAGCCTGCTCCGGCGGGCCAGACTGGGTGGCGCGGCCGCAGGATGTTCCAGGAGGCTGGGCCAGGCAGCCTGGCCGCAGCGTGCTCTGGCGGGCCGGGCGGCGTGGCAACAGCCTGCTCTGGGGGGTGGGGCCGAGCAGCACGGCTACAGCCTACCAGCCCCGGAGCTGCAGCTGTTTCAGAGGCTGGGGGGAGAGCAGGGTGGCCAGAAGTGGAGAGACTCTGGCCCCACCTCTTCCCTTGTGGCTCTGCTGCCTCTCCTTGCTCCCTCTGTTGGGGGGAGGGGCTTTGTCCCACCTCTCCCTCTTTATACCCATTCATAAGCCAACCCCATTCCCTGGTGCTTCCCTTTTTTACTAAAAAAATTCGGCTTATGAACAAGTATATACGGTAAATAGTCATTGAAATAGGGACTGGAACTTGAGTTTCCCATCACAGATGCCAGCTTCCTCTGGGTCCAGAGGTGCTCCACCCCCTTCCCGCAAACTCCCACCCCCCACCTCTTCCTTCCCCCTCCCCTGAACACGCCCCCTCCCTGCTCTTCCCCATCCCTCCCAGTGCTTCCTGCATGGCACGGAACAGCTGATCGTGGTGGGGTGCTGGGTGAGAGGGGGAGGAGTTGATTGGCGGGGTCATCGGTGGGTGGGAGGCGCTGGGGGGGGGGGAAGCTGGCTGCCGGTGGATGCTGAGCACCCACTAATTTTTTTCCGTGGGTGCTCCAGCCCTATGTTTCCCATAGCCTGTGAAACTGCTCTAACCACTAGGCTATAGAATTGTCATCACTCTCCTTTCCTGGCCTAATGGCTATTCATCATCATTCACAGTAGCCCTTCATAGTCATTCATTTACACTAGGACACTCTGAGTGCACAGGCAGACAGAGTCCTGGCTCTCATTTCCAGTGTCTAACTTCACCCTAGCCTGCAGCAGCCATTATAGGGAAAGAATGGCTTCTACCATGTAGCCTTGGGCTGAAAGGATTGTGCTTAGTCGCTGTGTGGGGATGACGTATGCACAGTTCTCGTTACAGGTAGGCGTTGTGAGGGGATGGAACACGTTCAGTTGTTCTGTGGTAATGGTGCATGCACAGTCTGGTTAGCACTAGGAGTTGTGAGAGGCTTATGCATGCTCAGTGAGGATGGAATCTTTGCATAGTTTAGCTGCTAAAATCGAAGAATTCTCTACTTAGCATATGTGAACTGTGATTTTTTTATAAATCGGTCAAATTTGGGCAGATTTTCAACAAAAGGCACACCCTGTCAAATTTCAAGTCCTGGCTCCAAAGGATGGGCATGCTAGAGCTGTTCAAGGAAAAGGTCTCAAGCATTTTTTAACATAAAAAAACAATGTAATTTTTCCTAGCCTATTCTTGGAAATGGCCAAACCATTTTGACTGAAACTGCCTAAAACATTCTTCCTGAGGCAGACATCTTATATATAAATTTTCAGCCAGAATAGTTAAAATTTGGCAAAGTAAGAAGCAACTGAAAACAGGGCCTTATAATGGAAAGTGTCAGGCAACCTCAAAACATACAGTGTTACTAGCCTTGCCTATAATAAATACTTTAT
Organism: Malaclemys terrapin pileata; assembly: GCF_027887155.1. Classification (NCBI taxonomy): domain Eukaryota; kingdom Metazoa; phylum Chordata; order Testudines; family Emydidae; genus Malaclemys; species Malaclemys terrapin. The sequence continues at coordinate 48,065,723 of NC_071507.1, read as the reverse complement.
GATGTAAAGGTAATATGCTGTAGTGAGCCATAATAATAATATGTTCGGTTATCTGTATACATTTATCCAGAGAAGGATAGAGGGTTCTTTTCTTAATAAAGAAACTTGGGATTGCACACTATAATAAATTGTACAACGCAGTGATAAACCATAAAAAAAGACAGACATGGATGGCTGAGGAGATAGGGCAACAGTCTGAATGTGGCCCAAGTTGGTAGTTACAGGGCCAAAAGTTGGTAGTAACTAGAAGCAATTGCTACTTACCTTCTGCATGGTAGTCTATGTGAAATAAATTGGTGGTCTCAGTCCTCTTCCCAGCAGAAAGTTATTAACATCACAGTTAAAACTCTTGCTTGCAGTTTCAGCTGGGAGGTAAAAATTGGAATGCCCATGGTTAGATCATTCCTGCAGGATGGGTTAGAAATACACTGGCTGGGTGCTGTGCGTACTTCAGCCTCTTCTGCATATAGACAACTTAAATCTCCAGTACTCTCAATCTGACCCCTTCTACAAGCACTAAAATCACTTTTAAAAACTATTAAAAAAACCAATGTATTCTCTTATGCCAAAGAAATAGTTTGTTCATTATCTCATGAATGAGATTTTTTTTCTTTTTTTTTGTTTGATATTAGAGCTGGTTGAGATTTTTTGAATTTCAAAGTTTCATTGATCATTTTAATTATAATTCAATGAGAAATGTAAAAGAAAAACATTCATGAATTTTCCCACTTGCTTTTCACCAGCTCTAAATCCAACTGAAACATAATATGAGAACTATGGTTAGGGCTAAGTGGCCTGGAAGGAGCCTTTTAAAATATTTAATATGTAATAGGTTTCTGAAAATGAAAACTAAAACCATCCTGCATAGAAGAACTAAATGGTGTCAGGACAACCAAGTTTAAAAATACTATTAGCAGTAAGACACTAAGTAGTTTGTGATATAAACAAATTGTTTTAGGGCTAAACGCTACTTTTGCCTACAGAGGGTAGACAACAAGAAATAGTAAGTAAAGAGCTTCAGATTGTCACACAGTCACCTAGTGTTGTACTGGATATTTGTTTGGTGCTTTAATATTTACATGCATAAATGAATACAGTATTTATTTTACTTTTTCTCTTTATCTAAATATCAGATAATATGCAGACAGAATGATCTGCTGAATCATAAGAATACTATATCAACTTCCTACCAAGTTTTATTTGCCATTCTTTCTGGAACATAGCTACCACTGTTTATGTTAGAGTTGAATGAAAAAGCAACAAAAAGTTTTGCAGGAATTCTTAAAATTATTTTACAGTTGGTTTAAAAAAAATGAAAATTGACATTTTCTATAGTCAAAAATTTCTACCAGCTCTACAGATGGTAAAAAAACAAAACAACAACAAACACCAAAACAAGTTTAACAACTTTTTGTTGTAAATTTAGTTTTTGTTTTGTAGTAAAAAAATTAACTTTTCATTGAAAGGCAGGATATTGTTATGTAGGAAATAAGCATGGTGTCTAGTCAACGCACCCTCCTTTGCAGTTCAGCCACTGCTCACAGAGTATTGTGTTTCATTGTTGCACTGTAGATAAAAGCAGGGATTCCCAACATATGATTTGAAACACCCAACTGGGTTGTAGGAAGGCCTCAAGTGATAATGGGCAGAAGAAAATAAAAACAGGTCTCAGTATTGCTAATCCCAAGGATTCACAAAAATCAAGAGCCAGCCCCCTCTGAGATTGGCTTTAAAATAATACATTTTAGATTCTTCTGGGATTTGAGCCTTTAAAGTTCTAATTTTTAAGCTTTTCTCCACAACCATAAGAGCCAGGAACTTTTATTTTATTTTATTATTTTTTTTTGCAATGAAAGCTGAGAGTTCAATCTAGGGACTGGGGCTTCCAGAAAAACATTAAGTATGCCAAGACCCAGGATAAAATTGCTAGAGGTGATAACCCAGAATCTGAGCTCTATGGTGGCTCTTTCCAAAGTAGCTTCCTACCTTCTACTAGAAGCTTCTCTTCTCCAGGATCTGGAACGCTTGTTTCCTGTAGGCCACACCTCCAACAGAGAACCGCTAAACTGAGTAGAGAAAGGGCCAAGCTAATTAGAAGAAGATTCAACTTGCCTTCTCCACAGAACATGTGAGGAAGTGAGCCCTGATCCCGAAGGGAGTCAGATCCTGAAGTGAGAATTGTTTAAAGGTTGTGGGAGGACATGGAGATTTTTGAGGTATGTCCTTCCAATGTTGTATTCAGAACCTCCTCCCCCCCCCCCATGAATGTTTCAAACATTTGTTCCTTATAAGTATGTTTTAATGACAAAATATACTGAAAAATATAAAAACCCTGCAAATAGAATTGAGGTGATAAGTATGCCCATAATGTAGCTTGCCAGAGCATACAGGAGTATGTTATGGTATTGCCATCTCGAAGCATTCAAAATGAGTTAGAGCCTCCAAAAGTTGTGTAAAAATCATGGGATTTAAAAAAAAAATAAGGTGGGGACTAAAATTTGTTTTCTGAGCCTTTTGGGCTTGCAAGGATAGATTTCCCCCCACACACACACACCAAATGAAAGCTGAGGTGGTATTATGCCAGGAATTGGTCTTTTAAGAAAAACAAAACCAAACCAAATACTGTGAGAGTTGGCAGCATTATCATTGACCGATATACCTAGTTTATGCAGTGAGAAGTATAACTTGGTTGTCCCAATGATTGTAGGTAGCACAAAACCCACTGAGCGCTTATGTTGGCACCCACAGCAAACACAAAGTAGTAGCAATGAGCATGTTTTGCCTGCAAAAAAAAGTAGCAGAAAAACACCCCACCATGCATTAAGCCACCCTGACTCATCAAACCTTCTCCTGCAATGGAAGTATTTCTCTTCTACTGGCACCTGCACAATAGAGCTTATCCAGCAATATGCTGCTGCTAGTGCTGCCCAGACTGTTTGGTATAAAGTGCTTAATGGGCAAAAAGCTTCCTATTTAATAGGCTTAATATTTGACCAGAGATCTGACTGTGTGTAGCACTGCTAGAAGTTGATTGTAAAGCACATATATTCATTTCACAAGATGTGTTATTTACCTGGTGTGACATTCACTGCATCATAGTTGGTATCATATGTTTTTATTTAGGTGGACTGTTCTCTAAACTTATTTTTAAAAATTGGTTTGTGACTCACAAGGAGGTCTGTGGCATCTGCAAACAATACAATCCCATTCAATGGATGTTTAACCATTTCCTTTCTGTACTGGGTGTTTGTACGTTACCTCACTCAATGAAGTTTACATTAAGTAGACTTTACAGCATATTGAGGTAAAGCAGCCATCTAACAGCTAACAGAAAGAAGAAAGCAGCTGGGTCCAATTACTGTATTTAGTGGATCTCGTTGTGCCTAATTGGGGTGGAGTACTAAACTTTAGTCCACCTGTTAGCTGTTTGGGCTCTGCTTCCAGTTGTATAAGCTTGTCTTTGGGCTTTCACTAGGAAAGTTTTCTTCTGCATAGGCTTTTTCTAGCCAAGACTTTGTTTCATATTGAAGCTAGAGGAATTTTTTTCCTTGGGGGTAGCCAGATACAAAAAGGGGTCTGTGAATAGCAAAAAACGGGAGATGAGTTAAACCAGTTAAATCTCCTAGTGGTGCAGTATTGTCTGTTTGGAGATTTCTTACTTTAACTGGAGAATCTGATTTAAAGGGAGTAAAGAATCCTGTTGATAATGCAATGTTTCTGTAAATTTAAAGTAATCTGTTATTGACTGGACAGTCAGGAAAAATTGTTTGTAATAAATAGTGCTGAATAAAGTGGTCTTAGAGAAGGAGAGCATGAAAGTATGGCTACTGAGAAATAGCTACTGGCTCTCTGGGGCAGGAACCATCTTTTTGTTGTGTGTTTTGTACAGTGCATAACACAATGGTGTTCTGGTCTGTGACTGAGATGCCTAGGTGTGACAGCAATACAAATAATAATAAAGCAGTGCGGGGTGGGTAGAAGGAACCATGCTGAAACTCTACATGTCCAGGCAGATATCCCTGTCCTCCAGAGATCTAGTCATGTGGAGTGACAGTCATATGTATTTGCTCTTGATGACACTCTCCTGTTCCTGCTAGCTGAAATGTCAGTGTCACTCACAAGGAAGTCTGCAACCAGTCAGCAAAGGTATCCCCCTTAATTCCTCCTTCCCACTAGTGGAGACTACTCTTAGGGCTTCCTCACATGTAAACAAGACTTTCTCCTCCTTCTCCACTGCTATCTAACCCCCACTGTGCCTCTTAGAGCAGCACAATGGGGCAGGAAGTAAGGAGGAATAGGTGGCCAGCAGTACTACTTCCGACCTGAGAAGCAGTGCCTTCCAGCCCCAAGAAATGGTCATGTTGTGAGGGAGACAGAAGCAGAGAAATTACAAAGAAACTCATTGCAGCGAGAGGAACATCTAGGAGAGATTGAACCATTGTAGGGAGAAGGCTGCTATAAAAGGGGTGGAGGTGTAATATGGTGGCCTGCCCCTTGAAGGGCCAAGAGACCTGGGGCCAGTCAGCCAAGTTCAGTGAGCCCTGTACAGCAGGGCGTAGGACTTCAAAGGAGGAAAGCTCAGTAGTTGAGTGCTGGCTGGGGAGGAGAGCAGATAGGCCTCAGGAATGGGGATGCCTGGGTTAGGAGAATGCTGGTGAGTTGTGTAAAGACTGAGCCCAAGAAGAGCCAGAGGCTTGTGGGCTGAACTAGGGACTGAGGAGGAAAGCCCAGCAGTGATGGGTGGCTGAGGGAGAGCAGAAGCCGGTGGAAGACTTCAGTAGAAAGGCCTGGGAGCTTAGGCCAGAGCAGGAAACACCCCAAAGAAGCCCAGGAGGAGCTGAGGCGAGAAGACAGGTGTTTTGGTAAGGAGGGGCTTTGCCCAGCTTCAGACCAGCATGAAGACTTTGTGTTGAGATGTTGATACATGGGATGTTGGAAGGGGTGGAATTCTTCAAAGTGGCTTGGCCAGAGATGGCTCCCTTCCTAGTGTGTTGGCTTTTTTGGATCCCATTCTCAGGCCCCTCTCTCTCTTCAGTATATAGAAGCCTAGGTGCCTAACTCAGAGTTTGTGGATTCCACTGGGCGGTGAAGTTAGGTATGGCAATGCATAAGTGCTCTTTCACCATGGATACGGGCCTTATCCTCTTAACGGATCACACATCTAGACATAGGAATATGAGAAAGAAGTGACAGGGAAATATGCATTCATATAACACCAAACCAAAATATATTTTACTGACTTTCCTTTTAAATTCTCATTTATTCTACTATCAGGGGGTAGCCGTGTTAGTCTGTATCTACAAAAACAACAAGGAGTCTGGTGGCACCTTAAAGACTAACAGATTTATTTGGGCATAAGCTTTCGTGAGTAAAAACCTCACTTCTTCGGGTGCATCCGAAGAAGTGAGGTTTTTACTCACGAAAGCTTATGCCCAAATACATCTGTTAGTCTTTAAGGTGCCACCAGACTCCTTGTTGCATTTATTCTACAGCACCCAAATGGTCTCTCTCATTGTGCAAATTTAAAAATATGGTCCCATGCCAAGGAGTTTAGGCCCCAATCATGCAACTGGGTCCACGTAGGCAGACCTGTATGCCTGGCTGCTGGGCTTCCCAGAAGAAATGGGCCTTAAGGAGGGATTCGAGTAAGGAGAAAGTAGTAGGGTTTTCGAGAGGAACGCCTGGTTGAAAAGGGATGCTGGCGGCTCTAGTCAGCACTGCTGACTGTGCTGTTAAAAGTCCAATTGGCTGCTTGCAGCAGCTGTCTTGTCCCTCTGGCTCCTAGGCACAGGGGTGATCAGGGAGGCTCTGCGCACTGCCTCCACCTTGAGCACCGGCTCTTCAGCTCCCACTGGTGGTAACTATGGCCAACGGGAACTGCAGAGGTGGCACCTGCAGGCAGGGGTAGTGCATGGAGTCACCTGGCCACCCCTGCACCTAGGAGACAGAGGAACATGCTGGCTGCTTCTGGGAGCTGCCTGAGGTAAGTGCTGCACCGCCCAGAGCCTGCACCCCAACCCTTTCCTGTGTCCCAAGCCCTGCCCCAGATTGGCTGCCCAGAGCCTGTGCCCCAAACCCCCTCCCACACCTCAACCCCCTTCCCCAGTCCTGAGCCCCCTCCTGCAACCAAACTCCCTCCTGGAGCCCACACCCTCTCGCATACCCAAGCCCCTACCCCAGCCCAGAGCCCCCTCCTGTGCCCCAGCCCGGAGCCCCCTCCTGCACGCGAACCCCTCATCCCTGGCCCCATAGCAGAGCCCGCAAACCCTAGCCAGAACTCTCACCCCCTCCTACACCCCTGCCCCAGCCCGGAGCCCCCTCCCACGCTCCGAATTCCTCAATCCCAGCCCAGAGCCCCCTCCAACACCCTGAATCCCTCATTTCTGGCCCCACCCTGGAGTCTGTACCCCTAGCCCAGAGTCTGTACCCTGTCCTACACCCCAACCCACTGCTCCAGCCTGGAGAACCCTCCCGAACCTCTCATTTCTGGCCCCACCCCAGAGCCCACAGTCCCAGCCCAGAGACTGTACCTCCTCCCACACTGTGAACCCCTTGGCCCCAGCCACCTCCTGAATCCCAAACCCCTCATCCCCAGCCCAACCTCAGAGCCCACACCCCCAGCCGGAGCCCTCCCACACCGCAGGCCCCTGCCCCAGCCCGATGAAAATGAACAAGTGAGCGAGGGTGGGGGAGAGTGAGCAGCAGAGGGAGGGGGGATGGAGTGAGTGGAGGTGGGGCCTCGTGGAAGGGGTAGCGCGGTGTGGGGCCTTGGAGCAGGGATGGGGCATTGGTGTTTGGTTTTCTGCAAATAGAAAGTTGGCAACCCTAGAAAGTAGTGCTTCACGGGGATAGCATTCCACTCATGGGAGCAGTGTGAAAATGGCTACTTTGATATTTTCTTACGATTAACCCTGAATTCTTGCCTTCAACTAGACGATATTATTGCATGTTATGGAGGAACTTATGAAACCTTAGTAAGTTTGGTTAGTAGGATGAGATCTTTTCCATCCATCAGTTTGAGCATTCAGTACTTATAGCCCCAAACCACCATTCATGATAAACTGAATTAGAATAACATTAGAATAAAATAAAATAAAAATTAGAAAATTATTAGCTGAGAAAGAGAACAGGAAAATAAGACGTTGTTTCAACAAAGCAAAAGATTTAAGAAATTCTTATTGTTAATATCAAAATAAACAATTTGAAGTCCATGATGTTTTAATATGCCAGAATATTAGACACATCACTGCAAAAGTTACTTCATCCAAAATTAACTTATTTATGGTTTAGTTCCTACATGAATAATGGTAACTACAGCTATGTAGCAGCCCTATCACACAGTCTGAATTCACTCCTGGACAGCTGACCTCCATAATGTACAGAGGCTTAGGATATGTCACAACTATTTGAAACATTGCAATACCAAATTTTGTGACTATTGTGTAAAGTAATATAGCAAACTACTGAATATTTTATCTGCATTTATCAAGCAATAGATTTAAAAAAAAATTAAATAGCAACTTCTGTTGTACGTGCTGTGCCTTTTGTAGTTGCATTTCTTATTTAAAATTGTTCCCTTTTAGTAACTCTTGTTGCTTAATATTATGTTGTTGGTGTTTCAGTCAAGGGTGTTATCGTTTGTTTTGTACTGTTTGTTTGATAGATTATGCTGTTTTTGTTGTTGTGATTTTAGTGAGAAAGCCTTTGCCCAGCACACAATCCCAAATATGTGAGTGGTGTGTTGAGGAGATAAGTAGGGGTCGGGTGGAAGACATCTCTAGCTCTTAAAAAAAAAAGGGGGGGGGAGGCTTCTGTGTGTGCGTGTACATATATGTATGTACAGTCCCCATCACAACTGGGGGTCTGATCTTTGGTTGGTGGCAGCTAAACACTATTGCTATATAAATAATATAGTAACCCTCTTGAGTCAACAGTAACTCCTGCATGTGGGTGGAGCAGAGGGGAGAGAATGGCCATTATTGGTGCTTGATTTCCACTCTTGTTCCCTCCCCACATAAACACTGAATTTTAGGAGCCATTGTGGAAGAGGTCAATAGCATGTATGGCGTGCAGGACCTGATATACCTCACTCATCTTCATGGTATCCACGTGCCTTTCAGAGTAACAAATATACATCGTGACTGTCTGTCAAGCGGGGGTCTCTCTCAGTACCTTTCTCTCATGGTACCTTACTCTCAATATCTCTCTCCACACAGTAGACCCCCACTACCTCTGTGGGGTCAGGGCCCTCCAAAGCTGCAGGGGTAGGGAAAAGTGAATTGTTTATGAAATTTTCTGTGATAAAACACATTAGTAAGCAAATTGAGTCCTGTAGTCATACTGGATGGTATGCCCCTTCCACCCAAATGCTTTACTCCTGCCTCTAATTAGTAACAGCATGTTTTATCTTCTCCCTCAACTTCCCTTTTTTTTTTTTTTTTGAAGCAATGAGGGTGACAAGTGGGACTATGTCAGAACTCTATATATCCCCCAGCTCCAATTCAAGGTTTAGGTGAGTTATTACCATAACTTTTGAGAAATTGGCAACATGGTCTTATGGTGGATATACATGCAAGTTTTTCAAACTCTGTTTTTGAGAGGAGTAAAGGTATTCTAGAACTTGAAAACAAAAACTTGGTAGAAAAATTGGGTGAGATTGCAAGAGTGAAATAAGAGTCTTGACGAATGATCATTTATTCTAAATGGATACAGTCCTTGAAGCAGTGACCATCTTGTTTATTATCTGGAATAGGTTGCCATTTCTTCTCTGAACCACCAGATGCCACACTTTTACTGCAAAATTCTATTCCTCCACCTGCACAACAGAAACAAATGTTTATCTTTCTATATTTTAATATAGCCCTTCAGTTTTGCTTCCTTTAAAAGGTTTAATTTTTAAGTCTTTTAAGCAGAGTGCTTTCTGCCTTATCTATGCATTTACTGTAACTCTTATTTTTATATTGTTTGCAAACTAGTTGTAGATGGTTATTCAAAAACCACTTTATAAGCTCTCTTCTACTAGCCAGTTATGCATCTACAACCTATGAGCCATAATGACACAGGATGAAGATTTAAAAATCCCGACCCAAACATAAAAAAGAAAAGAACAATATAACACCTGGTGTGAAGCAGCAACAAAATGTTTAAAATCATTAGTGCAAAATTAAATGTAATCAACAATTTATCTGCGATAACTTAGTAAACATCAAGATAATCATAATTCCTGTTCTTGAATACAAGAAGGGCTAGAGTGGAAAATGTTTATTCTAATACTTTTTTTTAGTACTCTGCTTTTTAAAATGTAACCGATTCACGTCATTTCTCTTGCATCGACCTTTATTATTCAGATTAAACATTCTTCAGTTATACACTCTTCAGATAGATACATTTTCTACAATTTGGTTAACTGAAAAATTACAGATTTACAATTTAGTGTTCAGATGACTAACATGATTTTGCTGTAAAATGTGTGGGTTTTTTTTTTTTTTTTACTAAACCTTTTTCAGTAGATTCATAAATAATTCACACATTTGTAAATGAATTGATTGTTTAGTACAGAATGAAAAGATCAAAGCTTGAATCATCCATTTTGGACCAAAGAGACAATGTATTGTGGCATAATCAGAGGAACACACACCAACACATTAATATAGAAAATAAACATAATTTTGGACAAACTATATGAAGGAATTGCAAGAGTTTAGATGAACAGGTAAATGTGTTAGATGTGATAGATGTTGGATTTAGTTGTGTTTTTTTTTTTTTTTTTTAAACTTACATTACGTTATTTGAGGGTATATTAAATGACATGATGTAGTGTTATTGCAGGCATTTTGAATTCCCTCATCCCAATGAACCGAAAGCACCCTTATATCCATGTGGTATCAATAGTTAAAGGCAGCTGCGAAAGCAAACCTTTCAGTATAAAAACAGATGCATATACTGACTATAAATAAACATCCCTATTGGAACTATTTAAAAGGATAGTATGCAAATATAAAATACATGAATAAAAATATTCTGACAGTTAAAGCAGAGGCTTTCATTCATAATTAAAATACAGATGATAACTTAGAACACAATGCCTTTTATTTCTGTCAGTGTTGCTGCTCAACAATTACCACACTAGTGGTTCTGTATTTCACATTACCGTATGGAAACTAAACTGAAAGACACAAAGCAGTAATGTTTTGGAAGTGGAATATGTGGTAAAGGTATATGCTATATTTTATATAAAGGCTACTTTAAAGATACCGGCATCAAAATAACATGAACATTTTTCCCAGCACTCAGCTAAAAATTTAGAACACTGTATCCAATTTCAGTCTCAGTACAAAAATATTAAACAAGGAATTATAATGAACGACACAGAATAGTCCAGAGCCTTTTTTACATAATCCCTCAGTGTAGAATCAGGATTTATTTGGACTTGACTGAATTGCCCATGGTTAGCGGAAATCGCTGTTTGTTCTTGATTCAAGAAAGAGTAGCCTTTTTCTTGACATAAAAATGTCAAAAAGTTTCATAACAATATTTTATGATGTTATTACAATTCTTCTTCTTTCTTTAAAAATACAGCATTAAGTCATTCCATTACACTCCCTTTTTCTTAATCTCTTCCTTTTTCTAAAAAATTGACATATTTATCATTGATTTTCTAGCAGATGTTGTACTGGATGCCCTTTTTAAAAAAGTACCTCAGTTAATTTGACCTCTCTTAATGATTACTCACATATTCCTTAGTAAGTGAATAAAACTTTTCTTTCACAGGATAGTAGGTACTTAATCCTCATTATTGAGAATATGCTGAAACCTTGAATACTTGTCAAAGATTCATTTTATAATCCTGAGGTTGGTTTGCCGTTCAGTGATTTACACTGGGACTACGCTTACAATAATTGATTCATTCCATACTTAGTCTACTGGTGTTATTAAAATGACAGTACTTCATTTTCGCTGTTGCAGTTTAGATTTGCTTTAAAAAGGTTTCATTTCCACCTAGAAATATATGTAGCACTTGAAGGAATAGGGCATTGTGTATGTCAAAATAAAACCCTAATGACTTAACTTTTTAGTCTAAAAATGTTATACTTGAAACATATCTAAAACAAATAAATATATTGTATGTGTTATTTCATAAAAATTTAAATGTAAATACATGAACAGACTACATATTTTATGATCCTCTGGCAGTTCCTTGATTATGGAAACTGCATTTTTTCTTGATACTGTGACTATCGTCCAAAAATTATCTGCAAAACTTAGTTTTAAAATATGGCTACTATAATCAGTTTCTTTGATGAAAAGCATACAGAGAGTAAGTTTCAAGAATATCAGTGGTTATTTGTAATTTAGTACTAGGTATAAATATGCATATGTACATAATGCATTTGCCACATTCCTTCACTATATATTGTCTTCTGTGGGAGAAAAAAAGAATCAAATGAAAGGTGTCTAACCAATTCCTCACATTGACAATGTGACATGTAGCTTTCATTTTCTTGAGTGTGTTTGACTAGAGGATTAACTAAGTGCTAAGATACAGTAGGTTCCTCTAAAGGACACTGTAGTGTTTTCCCCCTTAGGTCCTGGTTTTGTGAAGCTATTAAGAAAAGAAAGAGCTCTCAATGAATGCACTAATTATTGCCCAGAAAACTGGAGTAAGTTATAATTTCTATTTAATAAAAAAAATTAAAAGGTTATAAATGAAAAAAGGTTTTGTGCAGCTCTTCCAGTAATATCATGTCATGTTAATTTTAATGAAGCTTCATTAAACTTTCCAGATAAGTAAAAAAGATAATTGTGGTTCATTAACATTGTGGTTCTATCCACAGCTGAAAAACATGTTGTAAAAAAGTTAATAAAAAAAGATTCAAATACAGTACATGACTGAATAGGAAGGAGACAGTGTAATAGAATTAATTAACCACCAAACTGTCATTGATGGTCTAGTAAACTAGCAAAAGCCAGGAAAAACAGAGTTAAGGCTGTAATAATATGTTTCACCAACCTTGATGTTCTTAAGTAGTGCAACACACCGTACTGTATGTGAGATCATCTAAGGCCAAAATCTGCCCTCAAATAACTCCCTGTTCCCCTCATGGAAGTCAATGGTGTTTGTGTACATATTCAAGAGTAGAATTGGGCTCTTACAGTTTGCAGACACTTTTTGCACTATGTGATTAAGGATGATGATTTGGGCCTGACTGATATTATCTTTGTTTTTTTGAATTGTTCGACCCTGAATGTTCTTTAATGAAGTTTTCTGCTATAGTTAAAATTCCTTTGTTTTCAATGTGGTAAAAACAAAGTGTTAAGGTGGGGGAAGTCTCTGCATTTTCACTGAGATTGCATCAAGTCTGGATACGCCCACGTGATTTATAGTTCAGTGACACAATAGCCAATTAGTAAATTATTGACAAAATAGAAAGCAGTGGCTTGATTAATCTTTGGTTGTTTTGTCTACTTCATGTATTCATTGTGTCTGTATTCAAAACTCGGTATAATTTTGTTTTAATAAAAAATACCACTGGATATCTTAAATAAACTTTTAAATTAAACATTTTATATTTTGTTAATTTTTCCAAATGGTCTAAATCTGGATTAAAGCACAAAACTAATTTCTTACAGTTAATTTTAAAAGTATATTTGAGCGACAGTTGGAGAAAAAGCATTTGAAACTACTGTGCTAACTTGCATTTACATTTGTATATCTATGACCAATTTCAAAACAAATTTGGCAAAAAAGCAAATAGTTCCCAAACAGAGATCTGGTATTAAAATTTTCAGTCTGGAGAAAAATGTCTCTGACCAAATTATACACCCTCTTTTCAGGTGATTATAATGTAAACAATGACTGCTATTATGGGGGGGGGGGGGTGGCTTGTGAGTTCATTGTTTTTACCATACATTTCTCACATAACCTCCTTTATAAGTAGAGAGTGAGCAAAAAATTATATTCATCTGCTAAAAAAAATCCTCTAATTAAAATGTGATTTATAGTGCATTTACAAGTTTTTGGTGGATTGACCTAAACATGTCTCTTTAAACTGCATCTTTTATTTCTAAAACAGGGGAGAGTTCAAAGTGGCATATTCCATTAGTGGTGTAACTAAAAGACCCCACATAATGTGACAAATCAATTTATTGAAGGAACTGGTAAGCAAGAAAAATAAGTATTTTGGCAGTATATTCCCCCTACTCGTTGAATTTAAGAAATCTTCAGAAGAAATCTACAAAATTGGTATAAGCATTGTCTCAAAGAGACCTGTTATAGGCCTGTACTTAAGTCATTAAAAAACCTAAGCAATTTATTCTGTTGAAAACTAAGTAGTATATTGGCCAAAAGTTAAATTGTTATCTTGTGCTATTTTAGATTTAAATAAAATATTCTTAATCTATTGAAGCAAATACTTTAAGAACATTTTAAGTAACTTTGACAAATGAGCACAGATGATAGTTTCTTTATCCCTTACATAATCGGATGCTGTAGCTGGAAAATACCGTGGTACTTTATATCCCTAGGAAATGCTTTTTTATCATCCAGTTAGAATAAACAAAAACCTACCCCAGGCTAACTAAAACAATCTGTTTTTCAGAATATCAGTAGGAGACTTATGCACTGTATAATACATGCAATAATAAATTTGTTGTTATAAAAAGGTAAAAGTAAAAATATAGATATAGCAGGAAAGGTTTTTTTAAAGTAGTAACCAAAACGTACATTTACCTTTTTATAGGTACGTAGCTAGTGTTGGTGAGGCTACTGTATAGATAATGACTGAGTTATGTGTATGAATATTGTGTCTCTATTAAAAATGTTATTTGTGGGTGCAGGTTGAATTATATTGGAAACTGTGAAACCCATATATTGAAATTTTAAAAAATACACTTTCTACCAGTCCTGTTTTTCTCAAACCACTGTTTGTAGACTGAATTTCTCACTGTGCTCTGCATAGTGGTCCACAGAGTGAAACATTTTGAATAAGGGACTGAGGTGTTGGGAGGAGAGGTGAAGATCTTTCTTTTCCTAGTGGGAAGTAGTCTTCAGAATGAAAAATCTAGAAAACTAATGTCCTATTCTGCCATGGCTACAGAGGTGCTAAATATGATATGTAAAAGCAATGCTGGTCTATTAGAAAATAGTAAGAGCACTGGACAAATTTATACATAATGATATATGGCATTTCAGTTTCCTTTTGAAAATCCAGACAAGATTTTCACCTTGTTTCACTGCATCAGGTAAATGTTCTACAGAGAAAAAAAATAGGTCAATGTTCTACAGACAAGAAAAAAAGATTAACAAATTGTTAATCCAGTAATTGCAACAAATAATTAGCTTTCTAGTAATGAGATATCCAAGCACCGTGAATAGGAATTATATCAAACATGGACACACTCTTCTCCCCCCACTTATCTTCCTTGTTGAATTTTTTTTTTAATTTGAGATGAAAGTAAGCAATTTTCTTGCTATTTTTTTAAAAATAAATCCCTTCCTAGTAAACCAAACATTTCAAAGGAAAAATAAAATACAGTTTCTTTCTTTCTCTTCTTCTTACCCTCCTCATTACGGAAGCAAATTTACCTGTTTCATAAATGCCTGTTGTAATTCCTCTTATTACTGTAGATTGTTTTTATCAGAAATGCTATAACTTCTGAAGTTTAGGGCTTGGAACTGTTATTCACATTCAAATTAGTGTGAACCAAAATCCCGGTTCTAAGGACTCCAGAAATTTGGGGAAGTTCAGATCAGGATCCAAATCCAAACTTTGCTTTTTGGCCCATCTCTCATATCTGAATAATACTTTGTTTATATGCAGTACCTGCTATCTGTCATTCTCAAAGTTTGTTACCAACAACATTCCTTAAAAAAATTCAACTGCATTTTACATTTCCAGTATTATGTGGGCCCTTGTATTCTTCTTATAAAACCATGTTATCTAAACCAGTTCTAAGGAGAGTTTAAAATACTTCAGGCTAAATATTTGAAAATGGCATTGCTGGCCAAAGAAGATAGGACCCAACTGTGTTAAACTGTCTTGTAAAGTCACTAGCTTGCTGAACTATACTGAAAATCTTTTAGACACTTAAAGTGACACTCAATACAAGATCAGCTGGGACCATAGCCTTAGTTAGTTCAAGGCCTGGCTCCTATATTTGGACCTTGGCAAGTTGAGAGCTACTGCCTTCAAATCTCATTTTTCCCTTGTCTACCACCCGAGTATTAGAAACCTGCATTGCAAATTCCTCACCAGTGCAGACCCAGTTTCAATGGGCTATTTGACCAGGGGGTAGAAAGCAGCTTTGTGAGCAGAACTCAGCCACCCCCCTTCCCTAGTAACCTCTAAAAGAAGCTGCTTTGGAGTCTCCTCTCATTTGCATGGGGAGATTTAATTTCCATCTCTTAAATATGACGAATTGCTGAGATTTCCTTCAGTTAATGCTTTTAACAGCTCCCAATAAACTTCATTAATCAGGCCAGCTCTAGGCCCAATGTGCAGCCTGGAAGGAGCTAATTTGCCTGATGAGCCCCCGACTTTAGTGAATAAACAGGTGGATAAGCTGAAGGTTTTATGGCCTTAATTACACTCTAATCAGTTCAGCGCTTGGCGGGCGAAAGGGAAGAGGGATAAAGGAGGCCACAGCAGTAGCAGAGGCTTTTCTCTTCCTTCTCCTCCATCTCTCTGCTTTTTCACCCTCCCCTGTGTCTCTGTCCCACTTTCATGTCCTCTCTTCCCCTTTTCCTTTGCATCCTCTGTCTCCCTTTCATGCTGCTGCTTTTCCCTTTCTCTCGCCTTCCTTTTTGGGGGGAGGGAATTTGCCCCCATGCCCCATTTCTTTCCCTTTCCATCTGTGTGACACACACAGGAATTCCCTGTTTTGTTTCTTTTCCTTTCTGTGCCTTTGCGACGTGCACTTCGTGCCCTGCCTTGTCTTTCCCTCTGTTCAGTCGGCCCCCCAGTCCACTTTCACCTTTTCCCCTCCTCTCAATCTGTGCCTCTGCCCCCCCCTCCCCTTCACTCCTCCTCTGCCACATATTCTCCCTGTCACAGTTAGGCCGCCTGACAAATCACTTCAAGGGCAGCCTAACTTTGAAGGACAAGACAAAGCTTTAGCATATGGTCCAATCCCCAGATGTTTGTCTCTCTCTCTCGCTCTCCCCCTCCAAGAAAGGCTAGTTGGGAAGCTGGGCTCTTTTCCCTTTCGACGCTCTAAGTTTTGCTTGGGGTCTCTAACTAGCAGCCTGGGCTGCATTTTCCCTTTATAGGCTCCCTGGCAGCAGAGGAGTGTGTGTATGGATGGATTGGGGGGGGGAGGAGGAAGGGAATCACTGGTGCTTTCCCTGAACCTACTGATGGTTTGTACAGCGTGAATTGGGGAAGTCTCAGGCCTGTTAACCCAGAAGCCAGTGGGATGCCTTTGTCTCCTAGCCAGATACTGTGTGGTGTGTGTGTGGGGCGGGAACCTTACAGGGAAGTGGGACCTGAATGCTCTTTTGCCACTGACAGTAGCATCCATGAGACTCAGCAAAACCGAGGCCAGTAGGAAATTGTAACTGGACCAAGGGGAGGAAAGGAAGGGAAGGGTATGTGAGAGATATTTACTGAGCCCGGAGGAAGAAAGCTCCTGGCTGCACCTCCTTCCCCTTCCTTTGCTCCCAGCTGCACGGAATCCGACTGCAAATAAAACCCGATGCAGGCAGAAGAGTTAATACCCAGCTGCAGCAGCAGCGAGAGGGGTCACAGGCTGCGAGCCTCGCTGCGGCCATTGCTCTGCAGCTGTGGGGGAGAACACAGGAGGAGGAACCTCCCCCACAAACCCCCCAAGTCCTGCAAGAAACAGAGCTGAGCTCTGGCAGCAGCTGTCCCCTTTCACTGGCTCTTACTCCGGGAGTAGGGGCTGCTACTTGCTCAGAGAGGTGAACACGCTAGGTAGTGAGGCTTGTGTTGCTTCATGTTGGCTGCTTTTCCAGGCTGAGGGGCTACAGCCGCTCCGGGGGGATGCGCGTGAAGCAGCAAGCATACACCAATTGCCACATGCAAAGCCTTCCTTTAAAAAAAACAACCCAAATTTTCATTGTTTCTGATTATCTGCGAGCACAGGGGCTAGAAATGCCGAACTGGAGACGAATCATTAGAGAACAAAACTCTTTCAAGAGCAGCGGTTTGACACACTGTGCCCCTCAGGGTATTTTTTTGTTTTTCTTCCCCAAGGTCTTGTCCTCTGGTAACAATGTACCTTTAGTTTCCTCATACAATGGCCCAGCCATCACCATAACTTAAATATCCATTTCTTGATCCATTCTGTGCACTTCGAAAAAAGGCATCGAAGAGGCAATTGTAAAACGCTTATTAACAATGTGAAGACCCAACTAAGAAAAGGAGAGTTCAAATAAATGTTGGCGATTGACATGTAACTGGCTGGAGTAGCTCAGAACTTCTTGGAAGCAATTGTCTTCTCAAATATATGAGCTTGAAAAGCCTTTGTTTCAGCATTTTAGTTTTCCAAAAATGCATCAGCACTTGAAATGGCATAGACGTATTAGGAAAATAAAAGCTTTTAATATATAAGAACTCCTTCATATGGTTCCTAAGCATGTACAGGTAATAATATTAACTTTAAAATTAAATGCCACATATGTAGAATATCATTGTCTAATGTTTATATAGCAAGGATTACATTCTTCCTGCTATTTCAGGGGTTGGCATGTTTTAGATTTGAAATTTGCATGGATATGTTTAGATTGTTCCCTCCAATATTTCAAGTGTTCATTTTGTTTTAAAGTAAGCTAATTATTTTTCACAGATTTGCACATAACAAATATTTGTAGAGTTGGATTGAATTACATATTTTTTTAAATAGGAAACATATATGATTCTTATGTACTATTACTTGAATTGTATAGATTCCTTTTATATATCTAAAAGAAATATACACAATATTCTATACAAATATTAATTCAGATAAAATGTTTTCTGTGCATATATTACAATACATTTTGCTTACATACATTTTTACAAAAAGAGCAGAATTAGCACAATCATTGTAACTGTGGTTTCTTAAATTTAGGTTACTACGAAACTAAAGTCTTTCAAAAAAGTACTATATTAAAACAAATCCTTCTAAAAATTCTCCAGAAAAAGGATTGCTTTGAAGCAAGTTATTTGATTATCTTTCACTGGTTTCCTATATTTTATATTAAACATCATCTTAAGGCTCTGCGTATTTCAGCTGTATTAAGTATTGGCTTTTTTGTATCTCTGTTTATATTATGATAAAGTGAAAACTTGTCACTCGTATTAACAATTTAGGAGAAATCAAATGGATGTCAACAATCTGCAGTCTCTACTTACTGTACCTAGACTAAATTGTTTGCACCTTAATAAAATTACACCATGTATAGTTATGTTGCCTCAATAGAATTTGGGTCTTGTTACCCTGCAAGTCAATTTATATTGTGGTGTCATCCAATAATGAAATGGAATTAAAATATTTCTGAAATGCAAGATAATTTCCCCCCAAGTTCTGAAAATTCTTGAACTGGCCCTGGAGAAATACAAATGCACAAGCGACAGGCGAAGCAGGCCTTGTGTTCAGCACTCAATCATTTCCTGTCACAGGTGCAGCCACTATGCATTATCCTGCCATGATTGATAGAGTGGGTTTGTGCAGACTGGGGGAGCTGGGCATGGCTCAGATGGGGCCCTGTCATTCTGGCTCCATTTCATACTACCTGTAGGGAAAAGAAAAACTTTGTGGGGATTGGTTGTTCATTGCTGTTCAGAAATTTTAGTTCTTCATATATAATGTAAAGGTCATATTTTCTAAAAGTTAAATATAGCTTCTAGTTCCATATTGTAATGATCCAAGTTGGGGCAGGGGGGAGGGGAACTTCACAGGACCTACTTGAATGAGTTAATGTTAAAACAGTATAGCTGCTTGCAGCTTATCAAGTTTTACTTATTGAAAAATTCATTAGTGGGCTGTTTTACCTTGTATTTTTTAACCAGATTTTTCAACAGAATTATTTGAAATAACCAAAAAGGGGAGCAGAACCCAGGTTCAGTATGGAGTCATATATTTAAGATGAATTTGATATCGCTGACACTTGTGGAAAAATTAGATTAAAATATACATTAGCATAGATCATTGTATATAAAATAAAATATATATTGAGATTCTATTCCCAGTGTATAACAGACGACCAGAAAGTCTACCTAAAGAAAATATTATTGCTCTAGGATATAATGTAATAATTTATGCAGTTGGATTCTTTGACACATTTTTGTTCAGCTGGGGAGCAGATTTTAGGTTTCTTTGCCTGTGATCATTCAAGATCTTGACTAATTGATGTAAGATCAAAGATGACAACAATCTCACTAGTGTTATGTAAAATTATAATATCCTCCATTTCCTTCATTTTATTCTGAAATGGCCAAAGGCAAAATAATTTGCATAAAGAGTTTCATTTTAAATTGTAAAATTTCTTTCATTGGGACTGTTATGTGGTCCTCAATGAATTCTACAGATGTTAAAAACCAAACCAAAATGAACATATAAACATTGTTTTATGTGATTCTGGGGGAAAACAGCTCCTTGTTTTGTTTTAAATATAGTAATAAGTTACAAAAAATATATGGAAGGGAATTTAAAGAATATATTTTTGAATTAATCTTTACATTGGATTGATAGTATTGCTGGTAGAGACAAATCTTAGATACCAATCAATGGCCCCTTATTTATCTCCCCTCCTTTCCCCCATTTTATTTTTTGTATGCAAAACTGCCTCAAAATATAAAAAAATAAATTAAGTGCTCAGTCTGTTTCTTCTAATTATATAAAGCGTTCCAAAAATCAGAATTTCTACCACAAACTGCCTTCCCTAAAACATACTTGTAGCTTATATTTGGATTTTTTTTGCTTGTAAAAAGCAATGTTAAGTAAACCTAAATGAATTAAAACTTAGTTCATGATATTTATACTTTGAGGACCCTCACCATTATGTTTCCACATTGAAATTATTTGGAATGAATTTCAGAGGCTACAAAACATATGAATAAAGCTCATTGCTACCCACCCATGGACTGTGTGGTTTTGAAAGTTGCATGTTTTTTCCATGAAAAGCATTTAGGGAAGAGGGACATTTTATCTCAGAGTTTTTTTCAGTGGTGCAGAAATGTAACAAATTACTGACCTATACACTAATGTATACATCTGTGTAGGTAGATAAGTAATGTTCTCTGTTACCTTTAAAATATAAGGTCAGTAGTGCAAGATCATTTAAAAATAATCTCTCCTCCCCTCCTCCGATTAGCAGAAAAGTATTCCAAAATGCTGCAAAAGAGTAAATCAAGACAGACTATTTAATTGCTTAAACATTGTGTTTGCTAGTGTGTTATACCAAAGGATGTTAAAATGTAAAGAAGCTACATTTACAGTAGTAAGCATTTTTTAACACCACTCTTTAATAGTACGTCATAGCTAATTCAGTGAGCCCTGCTTTAGGGTTGCCACAAAACAACAAGCAGTAGTTACAAAATGCTCACGAATCAGGATATTCCTTTAACATCTCATTTATTACTGTAACATGAAAAATGTCCCCTTCCATTTATTATGCTATCACTGCATTAAGGGTCTTATTCACAGAGAAATGACACGCACACACACACACACACACCTATATAAATTAAGTGCTGCATATATATATGCAGTTTTGTTGTACAACAGAGAATTTTTGTCTTGTGAATTATCTTTATTACAAATAAAACAGATATTTACTGAGAATAAGATGGCTAAATTTAGGTGACACCGTTGTGTTCATGGGTAAGAGAGAACTTCTTTGATTATCATAAACTCAGTAGGTGATTTTTCTCTCTAGGTTTGATGCTTATTTTCCATAAAGAAATGCAAATAAGAAAAGGACCCATACACAAAGATGAGGTGCGCGCACACAGAATGAGTGTAGGTTGACAGTCCGTTACCTTTATAAACATATGATATACCCAGAGGCAAATCAAGTGCTGCCAACACAACTACTAAATGAGTCTGCCAAATAGCCAGATGCTGCAGCTGGAAAAGCATTTTCATTGTCATAGCAGCTGCATACTGTGATTGCCATCCCAGAAGGAGGAGGAAGAGTTGGGGTATGGTTATCGAGTGAACTGATACCCAGTCATACTTTTCTGTGTGGGTGAGTATATGTCTATAGGTCGTGTTCGTTTCAATAGTGACTCAAAAATATAGATTTTTGATTACTCATAACTCATTAAAGGAAATATAAAAAAAGTCAGGAGAAAAGATATTTTTAAAAAATGGTTACGATGAAAAAATGTAGTTTTGTATTTTTACCCTTTATTGGCTAATACAAGTGGCGACCCAAACACCAAGTCTCAATGGGATATTAGTGCTCACTTCAAAACTATCTGGGATATAGTGTGAGTGTGCACACAAAGGTTATATATAAACTACATGGAGTTACCAGTGAAAAGAATAAGACTTGGATCAAGTGCTTTTAAATCAAGTTATTATGGCTACCACTTTTACAGGCGAAGGCTCACCACAATCCTGTAATCTACTCGCATGGGAC
Organism: Malaclemys terrapin pileata; assembly: GCF_027887155.1. Taxonomy (NCBI): domain Eukaryota; kingdom Metazoa; phylum Chordata; order Testudines; family Emydidae; genus Malaclemys; species Malaclemys terrapin. The sequence goes on along the minus strand of NC_071507.1, from coordinate 48,044,137 downwards.
AACTCATGAGAGTAAAGGTTGCAGGACAGCTTGGGGACAGCTCACATGAATAAGGGTTACAGGATCTCTCCCAGAGCTAGCATAGGTAATATAGCAAACTTCAGAAAATAACGGTCTCATTTTCCAGAAAAACTGGGTCAGTGTTAGGTATCCCTTATACCATTGATTAGCAGCCTATGGTCTCCGTTGGTGAAGAGCTCAATCCAACTAATTGTGATGGGTGGTGCAGCTCCTTCTAGTCCTGTGTATTACAGTTTTGAATTTATAGTCACTTGCAGAGACATGTGTTAGCTATGTATTGTGAGACTGCTTAATGCACACTTAAGAAACATATTGAAGTTCAACTGGACTTCCCATTCTTAACTGATGCTTACTTCAGATTTGTAATCTAAACGAATGAAAAAGCCTTTATATACAATTTCAGATTTGGAAAATGCCTGGTAAAAATATCCTATATCTAGGGTTGCCAACTTTCTAATAGTACAAAACTGAACACCCTTGCCTTGTCCTTGGCCCCCCACCTTCTCCGAGGCCTCCCCTCCCTTCACTCCCCCCCCACCACTTGCTCTCTCCCACCTTCATTCACTTTCAACGGGCTCGGGCAGGGGGTTGGGGTGTGGGAGGGAATGAAGGCTCCGGCTGGGGGTGTGGGCTCCAGGGTGAGGCCAGAAATAAGGGGTTCAGGGTGCAGGAGCAGGCTCAGGGCTGGGGCAGGGAGTTAGGGTGTAGGAGGGGGTGTGGGCTCAGGCCAGGGGTGTGGGGTCAGGGGTGGGGCCAGAGAGGGGTTTGGAGTGCAGGAGGGGGCTCTGGGGTGTGGGAGGGAGTGCAGGCTCCTGGAGGGAGTTTGGGTGCAGGAGGGGACTCAGGCCTGGGGTAGGGGGTTGGGGTGTGGGAGGGGATGTGGGGTGCGGACTCCAGGAGGGGGGCTCAGGGCTGGGACAGGGTGTTGGGGTGCGGGTTCTGGGAGGGAGTTAGTGTGTGAGAGAGGGTTCCAACCTGGGGCGGAGGGTTTGCGGGGTGGGCTCCAGCCAGGCAGCGCTTACTTCAGGTGGCTCCCAGTTGACGGCACAGCGGGGCTAAGGCAGGCTCCCTGCCTGCCCTGGCTCCATGTGGCCCCTAGAAGCAACCAGCATGTCTGGCTCCTAGGCGGAGGGGCTGGGGGCTCTGCATGCTGCCTGAGCCTGCACGTGCCGCCCCCTGCAGCTCCCATTGGCCAGGAGTGGGAGCTGTGGAGCCGGCGCTCGGAGTGGGGCCAGAGCATGGAGCCCCCGTGGCCGTCCCTGCACCTAGGAGTCAGCCATGCCGGCCACTTCCAGGAGCTGCACGAGGGTGACCAGACGTCCTGATTTTATCGGGACTGTCCCGATATTTACTTGTTTGTCCCATCGGTTGGGACGTGAATTGTCCCGATATTTTGCCATCCAGCGCAAAGGCGGAGGGGGCTCGTGCCCCCCGCCCCGACTCCGCCCTCTTCTTCCCCCATTGGATCCCTCCCCAAATTCCCACCCTTGCCCCACCCCTAACTAGGGGAACTGAGGCGGAGGCGGAGCGAAGGCAAGCTGGTGGGGGGGCGGTGCTCAGCCCCCACCAATTTTTCTTATGCTCCAGCAGCTCTTGTTTTTGTTTTTTCCTCCGCCTCTGGCTCTTGGGTTTTGGTTTTTTTTTGCTCCACTGGCCCCCCCCTCCCCACGTCTCGATATTTCACGTCTCGATATTTCACGTCTCTCATCTGGTCACCCTAAGCCCCGCTGTGCCGCCGACCGGACTTTTACCGGCCTGACCGGAGCCACCAGAGTTCCTTTTCGACCAGGTGTTCCAGTCGAAAACAGGACGCCTGGTAACCCTACCTATATCCTAACTATTTTCTATACTTATAATGGACTGCCTTCCTATTGTATTGTTTTTTTAAGAGCTTGTCAACCCTGTAAATGTCCATGAAGGGTCTCTAGAAGAAAATCATTGAAAATATTTGTTGTATATTATATATAACACATCTATACAACTGATTTTAGTTTGATTGTAATTTTATCTCTGAATACTGTATTAAGACATGGAATCCAAAATAATGTTCAATAGATCCATCTCTTCATTTTTCTTAAGAATGTAAAATAAAGCAAATAGTCTACAACAAGGTGGTTATGGCACATTTTTCCATTATAATTTTTAATTGGGAGGTGGTAATGTGAGTGTATGGAATACAAATGACTGAAGAGTAGTTTTCTTCTTTAAATAATGGTGTATACAGAATTTAAGTGCCTTCATATTATGTCTAGTGGAAAAACATAGCTAGCCAGAGACTGGGACAGTATCACTTTTGTACATTTGTGAGTTAATTTTTGGCTAAGATAGATATTTGGACTTGTTTGTTCGTCTCTCTCCACCGTAAAGTTTACTGTGACTTTGAATGGGGGATGGGAGGAAATGACTGAATTGCCAATTGAACTGGAATAAAATGGAATAAAAAGGAGAAGGAAACGTCCTACAAAAGAAGTTGCAAGGTAGATAAAGAACTTTTGTTTGCTGTTTGGGTGGAATAGTTGTCTCTCCCAATAGGCTGAACAGGCTGGCTGATACATCCAGAGGGGACGGGTGTCAGACTGGTGCAGGTGTCAGTGGCTGCCAGTGAGTGATTGCACCATCAGCCTCCTACCGTGATCCATCATGCGGGCCCAGCCGGTGAGGAATCACAGCCTCAGCAAGGTGCTGAGCCCAGCAACATATCATTAAACAAGGTTACCACCAGCAGATTTGTTCCCATGATCAATCTGGTCAATAACCGTTCCACCTCACTGGACATTCCACCCCCTCCCTTTTAAAACATAAACAAGTATTATGAAAGCACTGGCAAAACAAGGTAAAGCTTAAGAAGACTTCATTTCTCCTGTGGCATTTTGCAAGCTTCTTTTAAAACCCTTAGAACTCTTGAAAAATAACGTTCAGTACAAAATATAGCCTCAGGCTAGTTACTCAGCCCTAATTCCATATTTTAGTACTTGATACTGTTTTTTTCCCCTTTCAATTGATTATTGAATGGAATTTCTTATTTTTTTCACCCCTGACAAGAATGTGAGGATTGGAAGTACATATTAGGATGTAGTGTGCTGTATAGTAACTACGTCAATTTAAATTGATCCTTAAGCCGTCTCCCATGAGAGAGAAATAAAACACTGCTGTTATTGCCTCATTTTAGTTCTAGTCTCGTGTGTTAACTCTTCACTAGAGCTGTGCAAACCCTCTCTCATCCCGCATCACACACCTACGTTGCACATAGGCAAAATCCCACATTCAAATTCACACGAATGCAGAAATCTCATGTGTGTGCTCACATGTGTACGGGCTCTTGATTTGCGGTGGTCCTTCATTGCAAACTCCTAGGCATTATCTGTGAGATCTCAGCATTCCCCTGTTGTTCCCGTGTAGCCAAAGTGTTAATGAATCTAACCTTTGAACTGTACACACACAAGTCAAGACCAGAGAGGAGAAGCCAAATCAAAGTTTTATAAAATAATAGGCCGCAGCAGCTAAGCCAGCCTTGACAGCAGGCTATTGCAGATGTTCAGAGAATGGAGTAAAAGAAGCTAAAAAGGAAAATTGAACAGACCCACTCAACTATGTAAAGATTATTTTCTGAATATAGATCAGCCAGATACAACTGCTGTCCAGCAACACAAAAACAAAAATGCGACTCAAGGGCGCGCTTGTATAGTAACTGGCACTGTAGGTGTTCAAACAAACTGGGAACTGAAGCCTCTTTGTCTCTGACAATGATGCCAGGTAGCATATTAAATGATAATACTAAGTCAACTACTCACTAACTAGGGGAACTGAAGAAGAATTGTGTAGCTCTCTGTCTAGGAAAAGTATACTATGCCTCATTTTGATGGTAGATAAAAATCACCGGTATTATTAGTAAAGTTTCCTATATATTGACAGAAATAGAAAATAAGTCGGTACCCAGAGAAACTGCATGAGGTAATAAATGTTCAGGTCAATAGACAGGAGATAGAAGAATACTTTTTTCCTTCCAGATTTTTTCAGCTGGATAAGGGAGCTCAACTAAAACATAGCCTCTAAGGTCTTGTCCATGCAAGAAAGTTGCACAGTTTTAACTAAACTGATTTATCAGGTGCAAAAGGCTGTTGGGGTGTGAGGGTGAGGGTTGTGGGGTGGGACCGGGGGTGAGGGGCTCAGGGTGGGGCAGTGGGTTGGGTGCAAGGTGGTGAGGGCTCTGGCTGGGGATGCAGGCTCTGGGGTGGGGTGGGGTTGGGATGAGGAGTTTAGGGGCCAGAGTAGAGGACTCCACAGTCCCCCCAGCCCTCTCCCCGCCGGCAGCAGTGAGCTCTGGGGCAGGGGCCCCACTCCCCGGCAGCACACAAACCTGGCACCATCACTGCACGTGCTCCTAGGGCCCAGGACTTTCTCAGGTCCAGAAAGCCCCCTCACCTCCCCTGTGGTGGGGGAGGGCAGGGAGGTGGCTGCCATCAATGTGGCCTCCTCCCCTGCTGGAACCTGCTGCCCCTCACCGTAGCCTCACATGGGATGGGGCTGCCCCTTGCCCAGCGTGGGGCAGGAGTGGTGGCTGTGGGGAGGGGGCGCAGATCACATGGTAGGATACTCACCCAAGCCCCAGCAGCTGCTCAGGTAAGGTCCAGACTCCCAGAAGTCCCCTCGGCATCAGCTCCTGGTGGGTGCGGAGGAGGAGAGGGGTCCAATTATGTGTGCGCCTCCTCCCTCTGCTGGTGCAGCAGCTGTCTCAGCTTGCTGCCGGCACCGCTCTTGTGTTGTAGGCAGCAGTGGGAGGGAGCGTGTGGGGGCGGCAGACAGGGCTGGGGGAGAGACCTGGCTCCAAACATTGGTGGAGCCGGGCCCCCACACCACAGGCCCATGCAACTCGCCACCTCTGTGTATGTATGCTCTTATTTTGGTTTAAGAGTGGTTTAAATCCACTCAAGCTAAGTCAAAATAAGACACACACAAACTAGAATATCTTCACGGTGGTTTCCACTGGTTTAACTAAATCAGTTTAAAAACTTGCTCTGTAGACAAAGCATAAGCAGCCAAATGTAAATGGTTATAAAGCCAAGCTGCCATTTTGATCACTTGGAATAAGACCAGCAAATCAAGGACACTGGAGAAATGCCATGGGCCAAATTTTCCACTTCTTTGCAGCTTGTGTAGTCATTTACACCTGAGGAAAGTGAGTGTAAATTAGGTGTAAACTGCCATCACCTCTGTGAGCAGGGAATTATTTGGTGTCATTTTACACCCATGTTACAGTTATTTTGCACAGATGTAAATGATTCTACAAGTCTCATGGCAGTAGAGAAATCAGGCGCCAGGTGACATTCCCATATCACCTCAGTGAGTCAGTTTCAAATGTGAACTGCACAATCAATGGCCTAAAAGAGTTAATGGATATTGACACAGAGCCAAAAAAGAAAAGAAATCTATGAACAGTTCATAAACGTGAAAAAAAAAATTCAAGTTAATCACTGCTGTTTCACAGATGCAGTTCAAAATTGAACCAGCGCTAATTTCAAATACTTTTGTGGGTTGAGTTGAATAGTTCACACAGCTCTGCTATTCAAATTACACACAGGGCTATTCTTTACTCTGATCATTTGAAAATTGCCTACATTAGTGATTGGCATCCCTTAAAAGTTTAGAAATTCTGTTTGGTTCATTAAATCTTATTCGATCTGCGGGGGTTTCAGGTCCTGATTTTCCATTCTTATACCTGTCTTATGACTATAATGGGGTTACAATGGCATGTGACTGGCAGAACACAATGAAGAATTAGGGCTATAATTAATAGCTTTTTTTGCCACGTATACCTACAATTGTATGATAACATTACAGTATATATGGTTTGCATTTCCTTACTGCAATAAATGTGCAGCCACTGTTAATGTGCTGTATGCAGTTATTTGTGTGTTCATATCAACATACCTACTGAATGGGAATTAATATTTTTCACCTAATCAAATACTCTTTTAGGTCAGAATTGCAGTGCTAAATGTGCCTTTCCCCAAGGCTTTCATAGAGTTCCATTACCAGGCTGCTTCCCCAGTCTCTCTGCTGTTTCCTTTATGTCCTCGGGAGCAGCCCAAGAAAATTGCACCAGGCATGGGTGGGAACAGGTTGGGTCAGCACCATGGGACTGCCTGGGCTGCAAGGGTGAAATTTTACCCTGTGCAGAGGACCAGCACAAGGCTCTGCACCACCAAAGTCCTGGAGTGAAATCTTGGCCCCAAGGAGTCAATGGGAGTTTTGCCATTGACTTCATTGGGGCCAGCATTGCAGCCCTGGACTTCAGTGGCTGTAGTCCACGAAAGCTTATGCTCTAATAAATTTGTTAGTCTCTAAGGTGCCACAAGTACTCCTGTTCTTCTTTTTTTAGTGAGAGTTAAGTGGCATACAGGGCTTGTGCCTCTGCACAGGAATTTGTTTCATCAAGGGGGAGGGCAGGAGGTTGGGAGGAGTCGCACCTCTTTCATTAACCCTCCCCAAATAGCGAACACTCAGGAGGTCTGGTTGTGTCTGCAAAACTAGACTGGAAATCCAGTGGGAATGAGCTCTCCTATGAGATGCCTACTACTTCCTGGGCTAGATTCTCAGCTGGTGTGAATGGCTAGAGCTCCATTGAAGTCCTAGCTGAGGGTCTGCCTCCTTGTTTCCAGTCCTTGTTTTTATTGTGTACAAGGTGTTAAAATGATGTATTTCCTCAGATTTTAATTTTAAAATAGAGTATACGTAGTGTGTGTACATTTGAGGGAAGAGTTTCCATTATCTTATTACAGAATTCACTCATAGTGATGTTAAGGGAACTACTGGGTTGTTTCGTTGTTTTGGTTTTTTTAGTCCACCAGTTTTACCGTGGTAATCATTGCTGGTAAAGCCAGTATCAGGACCTCATCCACCTGATCTGCCAATAGTGGATTTCTAGCCTATATTGATATATGCACTAGAAAATTGATTGCCTGCCTGTGTAGATAAGAACATGTATTGTTCTTCCAGTGGGTTAGTGCATTATTCTTTTCTGGCTAATGTGATCTCAGAATCCTTCTCAATAACACAATTTCACCAGTCAAACCAGATGACAAAATATAAATTTTATGGAGTTGTAGTCCTCAATTCATAATGCTTTGTAAAAGACAAATATGGATGAGTGAAGTTTCCTATTAAAAAAAAAAAAACATATAAAAATTCAGACAGCCAAAGCAGAGTTTTGATTTGTTTCATATGGTCATTCTTTTAGATTTTCCATAGATTTCATTTACATTTTTCCTGACAATAATCCCATGATTCTAGATCTAATTTTTAGCTTAGTAAGTAAACAGGATGTCCCAGAATTATAGAAGATATTTAATGTGGTTAACACGTAGATGACTTATGGCTTTTTTGCTGTATCTGTGGCAGCTTCTTAATGGTCCTAGGTGGCTCTTATAGAACAATAATACCAAAGATTGAAGGAACCTATTGCTTCTATAATACATAGTAATTTGACTTACTCAGTGGCTATATAGAGTCATCAATAACTGAGTAAAAGGTATTTTAGACAAGAATATTAATTATATTTACCCAAATGCTTTTATATGTTGCTGTTAAAACAAATGATTTTGTTCTTTATCTGTGTTATTAATTAGGACAAAAATGGCATGCATAAAAATATATTAGTAATATAGCAATTGTATCAAAAGTGTACTTGCAAAGTTTCATAACAAGGTTATTTCTAACACTTCCTCTGTTACAAAAATCTAATGATAAGATGGTGATGAGTGAATTAGAAATAACTAGGAAGATAGAATTGTGTGCCCTGTTCCTAAAATGCTGATACACCTTTAATTATCCCCCCAAAAGGACATCGAGTTGGATGGGATATATATTATTCAAGGTCAATCTGAAAACTCCTTGCAGTATATTCAAAACAGAATGGCTGTGTTCCTCAATTCCCAACTGTAAACCTTAGTAGTATGCAGCCCTCAAATTAGAAATTCCTCAAAAGAAGCCCAACTACATCTTAGATAAAATTTATTCTCCATGGAAATTTTGTATGAAAAATCAATCAAGGAATTTTGCAGATTCGATAGGCACCTGCCGCTCACTACAAATTTAACCCTAGCAGAACATAATACACTCTGCATGATGTCTGAGCCAGTGTGTGCAACTGCTTGCATAATGTCTTGGTTATAAATAACTAAGAGACATGCAGAAAGTTAATAATGGTGTCAAGAAATAATGTAAAACATTTTTGAACCCACAATTAACTTTTATGATAAATTCACCTGTTTCAATTTATACCAGCATTGAAAAACACACAAATTAATGACAGAGGCCACATTGCTAGTAATCTTTTCTTTTTTTCAAACCAGAACTCCTTTATCATTGAATTCAATGGGAAGTTCTGCTGAAAAATGAATGGCACAATATAGTCTCTGGAATGGCATGGTCTGGTTGCTGTTTGTTCTCCCATTTCATAGCATTTGTCATTACCTTTCAATGGCAATAAGGTTACAAAGAAATAGAGCTGTGAAAGATGCCTTTCCCAAAGGTGGCACATGGCTCCATGCCATACTCCATAGGCAACTGTGTTGTGGTTTTGAAGTTGTTTCTGATCCAGAGTGAGCTACAGCTTTTAGTTTTTAAGGGACTGCCATTGAAATGAATGAATAGTAACCCACAGTGATGCCTGGGGTTGTACCTCCTTGTAAATACCCTTGTCCCAAATTCACTCCAAATGGACTAATTACACTCATGATAATACAGTGGTCAGACAACTAAAGATGTAACTTAATGTGGGCTGACTTTTTTTTATATATAAATGTTTTTTCTGTCCTCTTTGGCTGTTTGAAAAAGCCACATAAATATATAGGAAACTGACTGTTCAGCAGAAAGAGTAAAACTGACAAGACATAAAGTACTGTCGTGCAAGAGTAAACAATCTGAAAAAAAATTCTTTAATTTCTTTCATTTATCGTAATCCAAGATGTTACTTGTAACATTCGTAGGTTAAAAAAGGCAGTTATGATTGTGCTTTTTAGCTGTCTCATTAAGTGAAATTAGAAGGGCCTTTGAAAACAGGAGGATAGTATCGATAGATCTTAACTAGTCAGATATAAATTGGAACATACTAAATAAGAAGCAGGTCAGGCAGCACATTTGTGGACATGGCACATACCTGCTTCTTTGCATTGCACTGTATTTGTACAGTGCTTTAATGCACAAGGCATTTCAAAGACAAATGGAAATGACAGGTCTCTGCCTAGAGGATCTTACAGTCTAAATCAAAGTTAACAAAGCAAGTGGTGACAATAAACAAAAGGTGGGTAAAAGGGCATGAGAGAAAGATGATTGCAACAACCAAAGATCACAAGATGTACTTATTGTTACATAAATATCTGGTTACAGCCTCTAGATGTTTTTCAAAAATAGCTTACTCTATTAAAATTTGGGGACAGTGTGGAAGTCAGCAAAGAAAGCTAACTGGAAGAGGTGAGTTTTGAGGAGGGATTTGAAGGAGAAGAGACAGGTCGCATGGGGTAAAGGGGCTGTCCCAGAAATTGAGGTCAGCTAAGAAAGGACATGGAGTTCTTCATGGGCGAAGAAGGTGACGTGTTCAGGTGACCTATACCAGCTGTGCAGAATGCTAGACCACAAGAGCAGGGGGCAACTAGAGAGGAGATGTAGCTTGGGGTGCAGCTGTCCAAAGTCTTGAAGGTGAAGATGTGAGTTTTGAACATGACACACAAAGATGTAAAGGAGTGCAGGGTATAGGCATAGATTGGCATATAGCTTAAACCGTAAACAAGGGTGTGACAGGCTGTGTGCTGAAGACTGTTTTTTCTGGATAGTTGAAATAAGTGGAAAGACCCTGAAATTATAAGTTTGAAATGTAGATAAGGTGAGGACATAAGCAATTAGTCCTTACATGATTTGCAAAGCAATTGATCCTTACAAGATCCATATGATGTCCAGACCAATAAAAGTTAAGAAGTCTAGATATTAGTATCTATCAAAAACTGTATATAAACAGTGTAGTTTATGAAATGGTTTGGAACTGTGGTATCACCCTGTACCTAAACCCCCAGCATCTGGGATTGGCCAGCATGGACATAGAGCATTTATATGTCTAATAAAGTAATCTAAGTGATGAGCTGGAGTTCAACTGAGCTTTTGGATTCCAGAGAACTGGATGAAGTGTTTCCCCAGAACTGCACTAGGTGTTCTGGATAAGCTGAGTGGAAAAGGTGCTGGAGAGAATCCCAACACCGAGATTCTACGAAAGGGGTGATGTGAATGATTGAGAGGTAAAGCAGATGACATTATAGCTGCATGTTGGCTAGACTTGAGAGGTACAATGTGAGAGTCAAAGAGGTAAGGGAGCAGGACTCTCTATTATTATTTGTAATATGATAGTACCTAGGAACCCCCATAAAGGATTAGGGCCCAATTGCCCTAGGTATAGTACAGACACATAACAAAGAGGACAGTCCCTGCCCAGAAAGCTCACAATCTACGTAAAACAGAATGCAATCAGAGGACAAAACAAGCAAGATGGGAGGACTAATAAAATCCTCAATCTTGCATTAACTAATCCAGAAGATGTGGTTGAAAGGATAAATGTAGAGGCCTGAGTGAGTCTTGGGGGGGGGGGGGGAGGAAGGAGGGGGAAAAGTAAGGCAACTACCGAAGATGTAAACAGTTCTATAAACATTTGTGTGCAGATTGTCACAAAGCATATGCACAGCTGACCAGAACATGGTGGGAAACTGAAGTGCGTCAGAAACACTGTAAAGAGAAATGGGGAATATGTTAAGGCAAGTTGCAGGTAGCCCAACTAAGTATGTATACTACTGAGAAATAAGTACACTGTAGGAGAAGTGAAGAAAACAATGCAGGTAGCCATAGAAATACAGGGTGCAATGAAAGACAAGAGGAGACTGTACAAAACATAAATCATAGGGCCATTGCTGCCAGAGAGAGAGAGAGGCCTCTAAAATAAAAGGGTGATCAAGAAAGCCAAGGTGAAAATGAAAAGAAGATTGCAAAGACAAACAATGATTTTATAAATATCTGATGAGCAAGAGGCCACTTGGAGATTGAGGCCCATAAAGAAATAATGAAGAGAACTTGACAACAGTGAAGTTAGATATTGCTGGATATTAACATAATTTTTATTTTAGTGTTGACCATGCAATGCAAAATAAATCTGCTAGAAACCGAGAGGTGTTGGTGAAGTATATGAAAATTAAGGGCGATAGCAAAAGAGGTCAATGAGAATTAGAGCAACTAGAAACAAAGAAAGGCCCAGGACTAAATCTCAGAATTCTGGAAAAATACAGATGATCTATTAGTGCTTTTAGTTTCCACCAGGAAACGGGAATGTTATTTTGAGAGTAGAAAAGAGAGATATATATGTCACCCATATTTTAAATGGACAAAACACACTGGCCTCCATATGGAACAGGGAACCACTAGTGAGAGACAAAATGGACAGCTGCTAACTGGTTAGAGGCTTTTAACATAGATTTACAATGGTAAGGCCATGTTTAATGTGAAAGTTGGCTATGCCTGACCATATTGATATCACTCCTAGTATATTCAGGTCCCCATAATTATTTGTTGTTGCACCTTAGGGGAAAAATACCATCTTTTCTATATAGAAAGGCTCACAAGCAAGAGGTATGAGATCTCTGAGTCTGAGCTTGCCAAAGCCTGATGAGTCATGACTGAGAGTGTGTTGAGTCATCAGAAGCAATTACCTGCAGGTCTTATGATAGGTCTCATGCCATTCAACCAGGCTTCAGCCAATCCACAGGCAAGGACCCACCCAGGTGATCCCAAAGCAGGTATATAGGCTCCTAAGGGAAGCAGTCTTTGCTCAATCTCACTGCCTGTCGCCTGGGAACACTCTCTTTGCCGATAGTTTCTAGATTACTCCCACATCCACATTAGTCAGTCCCTGTTCCAGCCTGCGTCTGTTCCTATCTCAGCTGGCTCCCTGGGGATTCTGACCGTGAGCAACAGGAACAAATCCCAACAGATGAGATAGTAAGCCTACACACTAGCGGGCTTGTAGGAAGAATTAAAGAGCTGACATCACTTATATAGGAAAGTTTTACTTCCTGCAAGGCAGGCACCTGGACTTTTTGGGAGTACACAGAGACCAGCTTTTCCCCCAGCAGCTAGCTAGGCTGTGGAGAAAAAGCTAAAGCAGACATAGATTCTGACTTGTAAAGTAAGTGACTGCTACTAACTTTTGTCATTAAGATGTCTAGCCCTTGCTAGGAAGGCTTTGTGTGCAGTATTTGCCTAAATGAGGTTCAAAGAAACAATTTTCTTGTGGGTCATAACAGACAGAGTCTTAAACTCATCAGCTCGGTGTCTGGCAACAAGGCCCCTTTCGAGCTAAACAGTGTACTACCAGCTTGGGGTTATCCAAGTGTCTAGAAATATCCAGGTGGCTAAACACAGACCTTGAACTTCATACATATCTGGAAAGGCTGCTTGATACCTTCAGCACAGATGTTGTTTCCAATTTTTGGCCTAAATTCTTATCACCAAATGTGTTCTAAGCACAAATTAAAGTCAGGGAGCTTAATTATGGGGGCTCTAATTAAAGACTACTTGTATTCCATATACACTTTTATTTTTTATATGTGTTATATGAAATAGCTGAGCATTGTATTTGTCTTGAGCAACATAAGCAAAGTTGCTATTTGTCACCACAGGCTTCCTAGTGCAGCGTGGGACTCTCTGCCAGCATGAGGCAGGGGACAGAATAAGCTGCAAAGACAAGAGGTGACCAGTGAGAGATAGGGAAAAATGTTTGTTCATTCGTGGTAAACTTGGGCAATATTCTAAGAAGTCAGATGGGAAAACTAGAGCTATGTCTGGCAGGTAACCCATACTGCTACAGATACCTGCAGACATTGTCCTTGGCAATGTTTAAAGACTGTAATCTGTATACAAGAACATCCTTAGTGCATTAAGAACCAAAACATATTCTTTAAACATTAGGTAATACGTGCCTTTTTAATCAATATTTTTGAACAGTTATAGAATATATAAAATATAACAAGCTGTCAGCTATTCCATTTGAGATCCTCCGACAGGATACTACTGAAATGTCAGAGATTATACTGCACACTTGACTTCTTTCTAGAAGATTCCTTTTCAAGACTCCAAAGCCCTGGAACCCAGGAGATTTCTTGCTTTACCTTCTCTCTATGAAGTAAGAGAAATGGGACAACAGGAAAGAAGAACTACTTCCATCTCCCTAGTAGTCAGGAGAAGGAAAGAGACGTTTTCCTTGCAGAGCTACCATTGGCTGAGCTAGACAGACAGAAACAGAAGTGCAGATTAATGCTCTTGTGTATCCAGGACGGGTGAAATGAATCTGTTTGCATCAAAAATGATTTGGCTGAATCAGATACCACCTATATAGGAAAGTCATCTGCAGAACTCTAAGATGCAGGACACTATTGAAATAAATGGTTTAGTAATCAAAATAGTTTTAGGCATGTTTGACTGATGATAGAATTTGGGGTGAAATAGATGAGGATAAAAATAGCAAGGACTATAAATCTCCATGCTTCAGAACATAAGCTGATCACCAGTTGGGGTCAGAAGGGAAAATTTTGGCCCATATTTGAATATTAGCTAATTTTCCAGGTGAATTGAGGGGTTTGTTTAGTCTTCCTCTGAAGTATCGTGTTGGCAACAACTAGAGGCAGGATTCTAGACTAGATGAATTGTTAATCTATTCTACAATGTCATGTCCACTGTTCCCTGAATTTCCAAAATACTTGTAATTCCTTTTTTAATTGAAAACCTCTATTCTTAAAAACATAAACATAACATAAAAACAGCCATACTGGGTCAGACCAAAGGTCCATCTAGCCCAGTATCATGTCTTCCGACAGTAGCCAATGCCAGGTATCCCAGAGGGAATGAACAGAACAGGTAATCATCAAGTGATTCACCCCTTGTTGCCCATTCCCAGCTTCTGGCAAACAGAGGCTAGGGACACGATCCCTGTCCATCCTGGCTAATAGCCATTGCTATCCTCCTTGAATTTATCTAGTTCTTTTTTGAACCCCGTTATAATCTTGGCCTTCACAACATCCTCTGGCAAGGAGTTCCACAGGTTGACTGTGCATTGTATGAAGAAATACTTCCTTTTGTTTGGCTTAAGCCTGCTGCCAATTAATTTAATTTAGTAGCCCCTAGTTCTTGTTTATGAGAAGGATTAAATAACACTTCCTTATTTACTTTCTCCACACCAGTCATGATGTTATAGACCTCTATCATCTCCCCTATTAGTCGTCTCTTTTCTAACTCAGTGGTTTGAGCATTGGCCTGCTAAACCCAGGGTTGTGAGTTCAATCCTTGAGGGGGCCTTTTGGGGATTTAGTTGGGGATTGGTCCTGCTTTGAGCAGGGGGTTGGACTAGATGACCTCCTGAGGTCCCTTCCAACCCTGATATTCTATTCTATTCTAAGCTGAAAAGTCCCAGTCTTATTAATCTCTCCTCATATGGAAGCTGTTCCATACCCCTAATGATTTTTGTTGCCCTTTTCTGAACCTTTTCCAATTCCAATATATCTTTTTTAAGATGGGGCAACCACATCTGCATGCAGTATTCAAGATGTGGGTGTACATGGATTTATATAGAGGTAATATGATATTTTCTGTTATTATCTATCCCTTTCTTAATGATTCCCAACATTCTGTTCGCTTTCTTGACTGCCACTGCACATGGAGTGGATGTTTTCAGAGAACTATCCACAATGACTCCAAGATCTCTTTCTTGAGTGGTAACAGCTAATTTAGACCGCAACATTGTGTGTGTGTGTGTGTATCTATATAGAGAGAGAGAGCGAGAGAGAGAGCTGGGATTATGTTTTTCAATATGCATTACTTCGCATTTATCAACATTGAATTTCATCTGCCATTTTGTTGCCCAGTCACCAGACTGGGCTCTTTGCAGTCTGCCTGGGACTTAACTATCTTGAGTAGTTTTGTATCACCTGCACATTTTGCCACCTCACTGTTTACCCCTTTTCCCAGATCATTTATGAATATGTTAAATAGGACTGGGCCTGTACAGACCCCTGGGGAACACCACTATCTACCTCTCCATTCACCACTATTTACCTCTCTCCATTCTGAAAACTAACCATTTATTCCTACCCTTTGTTTCCTGTCTTTTAACCAATTACCAATCCATGAGAGAACCTTCCCTCTTATCCCATGACTGCTTACTTTGCTTCAGAGCCTTTGGTGAGGGACCTTGTCAAAGACTTTCTGAAAATCTAAATGCAATATATCCACTGGATTCCCCTTGTCCACAAGCTTGTTGACTCTCTCAAAGAATTCTGATAGATTGGTGAGCTATGATTTCCCTTTACAAAAACCATGTTGACTCTTCCCCAACAAATTATTTTCATCTATGTTTCTGACAATTTTTTTCTTTACTATAGTTTCAGCCAGTTTGCCTAGTACTGAAGTCAGGCTTACTGGCCTGTAATTGCTGGGGTCAACTCTGGAGGCCTTTTAGAAAATTGGCATCACATTAGCTATCCTTCAGTCATTTGGTACAGAAGTTGCTTTAAATGATAGGTTACAGACTATAGTTAGTAGTCCTGCAATTTCACATTTGAGTTCCTTCAGAACTCTTGGGTGAATACCATCTGGTCCTGGTGACTTATTACTGTTTATCAATTTGTTCCAAAATCTTCTAATGACACCTCAATCTGGGACAATTCCTCAGATTTGTCACCTTAAAAAGACTGGCTCAGGTTTGGGAATCTCCCTCACATCCTCAACCGTGAAGACCGATGCAAAGAGTTTATTTAGTTTTTCTGCAATGGCCTTATCGTCCTTGAGTGCTCCTTTAGCATCTTGATCATCCAATGGCTCCACTGGTTGTTTAGCAGGTTTCCTGCTTCTGATGTACTTAAAAAAAATTTTGCTATTACTTTTTGAGTCTTTGGCTAGCTGTACCTCAAATTCTTTTTTGCCCTTCCTAATTATATTTTTACACTTCATTTGCCGGAGTTTATGTTCCTTTCTATTTTCCTCACTGGGATTTAACTTCCACTTTTTAAAGGATGCCTTTTTGCCTCTCACTGCTTCTTTTACTTTGTTGCTTAACCACGGTGGCTCTTTTTTCTGTTCTCTTACTATGTTTTTTTTTAATTTGGGGTATATAGTTAAGTTGAGCCTCTATTATGGTGTCTTTAAAAAGTTTCCATGCAGCTTGCAGGGATTTTACTTTTGGTGCTGTATCTTTTAATTTCTGTTTAACTAACCTCCTCATTTTTGTGTAGATCCCCTTTCTGAAATTAAATGCTAGTGTTGGGCCACTGTGGTGTTTTCCCCACCACAGGGATGTTATATTTAATTATATTATGGTCACTATTATCAAGCAGTCCAGCTATTTTCACCTCTTGGACCTGATCCTGTGCTCCACTTAGAATATTTAGAATATTTGTAGTTAAAAAGAAAATAAATTCTAAAGTAAACATTATGGTAGTGATTCAAGCCCGGTTAGAAAGAGTGCTGCCATTACTCTACAAGATTAGACTTGATCGGGTATCTGAAATATTGCTTGATAATACCAGTCATTGATATCTAATTACTTTTAGGCCAAATTCTGTCTGAACTCCATTATACTGTAATGTCCACCAAACAAGCATAGTGTTAACAGTGCCCCCATAAGCTTTTGGAAAAAGGTGTTCAGAGTAGGAATAATTTACATGGGGGACTGTATGTAATGGTCAGTGCTCTGGTCAGACCAGTTTCACATGCATTTTCACATATATGTACATTCTCTGACCACTTGAACATGCCTGGTTATAGCCTTCTGCAATGTAAGTCACAGGGGATCTCTCCCTGTGTGTTTTATTGTGCTTGTTTTTTCAAGAGACAGAATCCAGGTAGCTGGGTCCTGTCCTGTGTTTACACTGTTGGCTCTATTTTCTGTCTTGTTCATGTATATTCACTGCCAGACAAAATTTACCTACTACTGTTGTCACACAGACCTCATAATCACTCTGACAACATATGCCAAATATTATTTTATTGATTAGCTTGTTCATGGAGATTTTCCCTTCTCTTTAGTCCAGTTCATGTGTTCCACTTATGAGTTCATGATTTGAACCCCAGGAATTAACTTGGTTAGCCTTAATATACCACGAGGAAAACACAAAGTCCAGTTAAAAATATCAAGTAAAAAAAGTAAAGTTACTGGAAAATAGTAAGCATACACAGGTTTCCAATTCTATTTATTGTGTTTAGGAACTCTGTCATTTAAATGTGCACATCAGACCATCAGTAAATTCAAGCAATAGAAATAAAAGCTCTGCTCCTTAATAAGATCAGTACTTCAATTTAATGGCTGCCTTTAGTCTAATCTAAACGCAGGATTCCACCAGGTATGAATGAATGTTGTTATTAATTAAAGATTTCTGCTGATACTCTTACAGCAAATGCACTCTTATCATATTTTACAATTATATTAAAATAAAATACGTAAGCTACTTGCAGTTAACAGCCAGTGACTCTTGTCTATTAATAAAGTGAGAAAGGAAGCTTTTTTTTTTTAAATACATTGCCGGGCATTTGCAAGTTAATTATAAATAAATGTTCTAGCACTTTCTTTGCATTTTGCTAGACTGCAAATTATCTTGTTTTATTTAACACTTTTGTTGTTTTTCCATATTTGTAATCCACAATAAAGATATGGCCACACTGATTCTAGTAATAAATGGAGATGATCCTGAGTCAGGAAGCTCAGATTTAGAATTGGAGCCTAATACAAACTTCTTCAGTATTTAAAGTTGTTCATCTTTAGTGTTCTGGTTTTGACCTATCGCAGAGAGTCATGAAGTTCAAATCCATTACCTCTGGAACACCATGCAGTTGGGGTACATTTTACCCCATGGGTGGGGTCAAGATGGGACACATTGCATCATGCTCTTCCAGCATTAACTCTTGCTCTGTGTGTATTAGGATATGTCTAGACTGAAAGTGAGGAGGAAGTAAAGGGGCTCAGAAGTGTGCCAAGCTGCTGTGATGGAAGTGGAGGGAAACATGAGGAGTAGCATGAAGGGGAAAGCCCTCTGTGTGGATTCCCCAACACCCAGTGGGATTTCTCTTTGGAGCTTGGGGCATCTCCACAAACCTCATCCCTCCACAGGAATGACAACTCCCTTCTCTCTCTTTTTTTAAGAAGAGGGGGCATTTCACTTCTTACCCACACCTGCAATTTCCAATGAAAATAGAAGCTGTGTATAGGTAGAACTGGGGCAAGTATATAAACTGAAGCATGTGGCTTCAGTTCTAGTCTGTATAGGTTTTTATACTGTGCTTATGCCTGTAGTATCTGAGCTCCTTCCAATAGTGCATTAAGCCGCGTGACTACACATCTGTCATGTGTTATTTGATCTCTCACCCTTTCCCCCAAGAGGCAGGGGGCGCTACAGTCATGCCTGAGAAGCTGCCCGGGCTGGGCACTGGCTCCATCAATTGGCAGCACGTCATGCTGCTGCTTTTGCCCACTGCGGTTCCTGTTATTGCCCTGCAGCTCCGTAGATATTCGCTTTATATCCGTGAATATCCGTGGATATAAATTTTGTACCCCACAGGGCTCTACAACTCTGCTTCACCGGGTCTGTCCTGCAGTGTTTAATTGGCGCTGCAGTGATCAGAGCATGGGCTCAGATGCTGTTGCCTAGAACTGTGTCACAGATATACTGTGGTAAGGTTAGAAGTTTTTGACTGATGTATAAAAAACTCAATGTAAAAATGTTTAATATAAAAACCACTGAGGGAAAATCTAGGGAAGGAGTAAATGTCACAGTGGTTAATCCTCTTCTCTAGTATCTGACCTCTGCGGGGTGAAAGCAAAATAAATTTAGTGAACTCTGCATAATTCCTAGTAGTTATTTGTCATAAAACCACCTCATGATTCAGCATTATTGGCAGTCTGTTTGGGAGATGTTCCACTGTAAGATTGGAGAGCTGCCTGGCTGTGGTAGATCAGGACCATGGTACAGTCCATTGATAGAGGTGCGAAGGGAAATTTGCACAGCTCCAGCCAATGTTCAGGCTTTTTCATACTATTGTCACTAGAAATTCTGAGTCTCTGGGAATACAACAGTTTGTTTTGCTTTTACTTTAAGGGTGAACTTTTGAAAAGGCCCTTAGAATCACATTGCAGATTAAAGGGTGTATTATAATTATCAATATCAATAGTAATAAAAGTTTATTAAAGGTCATTAAAATGAAAGGGGATGGCTATAGATGCCATCACTCTGAATTGACTCCCTCCTCTTGTGTTAATTAGAAAACTCAGATAATGGTTCTGTGTGGGAGTACAGGAGAAATTTAATTATGAAAGTTTAATGGGCCACTATCTACTTCCTGCCAGATTAAAAACTGATGATTTACACTATTTTAGATACTACTGTGGGCTTTTCTAACAAAACATGTTGCAGAATGCAGAATAATGCAAGAGTTTACCCAGTATATTTTGTATATTTCTTAAACAATGGTATATTCATATTAGAAAAATAACAGTAACAGGTCCATCATTATCAAAGCTTTAAGAAACCTTAACAGTAAATAATAATCATTAAGAAAATATCTTCTCCAATTTTACTTTTAAGACCGCATTTTAATAAAAAGAAAATATAATTTCTAAGTCAACTGAAGATTCTTGAGCAGATATTCTTATCCCCATGAAATGCTAAATATCATATTAATATTGATGATCCAAATTAGCTCTAAAGCTGTTTTGTTATTTATTATTAGGGAAGAAGAAAAGGTGTTTTTGATTTTTAAAAATGTGTAGGTCGGGATTTGGGTCTGCAAAATAAAAGTCACGGTGGTTGGAACTTTATTCCCTTTATGGGATAGGTTTGAGAGATTCTGGAGACAATTTCCAGTTTGAGCCCATTTCTATTGATGATGATTATTATTATTATTATTTTATTAAAAATGAAGCAATCAAAAACACTTAATATTTTTAGTGGCTTTTTTGTCTCAAAACTGGAGTCTCGGGCACTGAAATACCATGGTGCTGAGTATGGTGTTAGTGAGCTAGAGATGTAAAGTGATATAAAATCACTTATTTTTGGAGGTGCTGAGCACATGCATCTCCCAGTGACTTGAGCTGGAGTAATGGTTGTTCAGCACCTCTAAAATTATTCCCCTAATAGCGGTCTCAAATTTGACATGGGTGATCATTTTTGAAAATGTCCTAAATGCCTTGTTCATGGGGCAGTCAGGGGCAGGGGTTCCAGGGGCAGTCAGGGGACAGGAAGAAGGGGTAGTTGGATGGGACATGGGTTCCTGGGGGGCCATCAGGAATGAGAGGAGGAATGAGGAGGGGGCGGGAGGGGGTCAAGGGTAGGGGGCAGTCAGGGACAAGGAGCAGTGGTGTGTGGATGGGGCAGGGGTCCTGGAGGCACCGTCAGGGAAGAGGGGGAGTTGGATGGGGCAGGATTCCCGGGGGGGGCAGATAGGAGGTGGGGGCCGGGCCATGACTCCCTCCCCTAACCAGCCCTCCATACAATTTAAGAAACCTGATGCGGCCCTCAGGCCAAAAAGTTTGCCCGCCCATGGTCTGGGAAGAAAACACAGGTCTTGATTCCTGGTCTTCTACTCCAGCATATAGATTATTTTTTCCATTTTACATAATGGTTTCGTATTAAACTTTAAAAAATACTACATTCTTAACTGCAAATACCTTATCGTGTTCAAGTTCCTTTTGGCATAGTAACCTTCAAGTAAATTATCCTATTTTAGAATAAAATCTTTAACTTTCAAGGATTTTTCTAACAAAAGAATAGGGCTAAAAAAGTTAATATTTCAAATGCTGTATTGAAAAAAAAATAATGCCCCAAAGCAAAAGAAACCTCATATGTGCTCTGTTTCCTCTTCTGGATAGGTTTTGGTGTCCAAAAGTTGAGCACTCAGCAGTATAAAACCAGGCTGGTTGTCAGTTCTAATTTAGGGAGATGTAGACAGTTTTATACAGCAGCTTTGTGGCCTGGAGCTGTCTGTCTTGTAGTTGGAAGCCCACTATGTCAATTGCATGTCCTTGAACATTTCAGGTAGAATGTAGCGCTAGGGATTGCCATCCTTGTAGATTTCAGGTGTGTAAACAAAACCTCACAGCTTTGCTAATTTATTACCAGATAATGAGGTAGCATTAAGGAGGAAGATATTCAAATATTATGTTCTTCATAGTCTTCAAGGATCTCAAGCCACACATATTGTCTGGATGGTCTCGGGGATTGGAAATAGTTACTTCTGTTGATCTATGTCATAGAAACAGAGTTTACTTATATCTTCCCTGGTGCAAGACTCTATCCTCACCACTCTCGCCCATCCGGATAGCACATGAATTTTCTCCAGAACTTCAGCTGGTGTAAATCAGCTTAGTTCCGTTCACAGTTTTATAGATTTTTGAGACCTGAAGAAACCCTTAGGTCATCTAGTCTGACTTCCTGTATATCACAGGCCATTATGTTTCACCCAAATACTTTATATTAAGGCCATTGACTTAAATTATTGCATTTCAGTTCTCAGGAGACTAAACTGTTGTGTGCCACAGGCAGAGAAGAGAGACCAAGGTGCCACCAATGCCTGAGATTCCCCACTATGGCAGGGAGTTGATTATGTGAGAGATGCCCAGATGATCATGGCAGGTGAACCAAGCCCCATGCTTCAGAGGCAGGCAACCCTTTCTCTCTCCACCCCGGTCCCTGACAATCTAACCTGGGGCAGATTCCTTCCCAACCCCAAATCTGGTGATCAGTTTGACCAAGAGCATGGGAGCTAGGCACACTTGCTAAGCATTTAAGAAAGTAGAATCTCCATACCACCTCAGAGCAGTGTGTCATCTGTAGCTGTGGCTAATCTCTGATGCTTCGGAGGAAGGCGCAAAAAAAAAAAAAAAAAAAAATCCCCACCAGAGTCCATCTGGCTAATTGTGGACTGGGGGAAGAAATTCCTTCCTGACCCCTGAGTTGAGTGACTGAAACCCTCAAGCATGAGCTTTAATTACAGTCATTGTCTAATGCAGAGCTGCAAGTATTATGAGCATACTGAGGGCAATATAGGCAATCCTGTGCTCTCCATGGTCCATGAAGGAAAGGAGATTCACAGGTTCCAAGGTCAGAAGGCAGCGCCATGACCAGCTGAGGATCTGGCCGTAAATCTACACATTGCCAACCCCTGCAAAATACATGGTAGCAAATCATGATATATGTCTAGAATTTACCCAAATATTGGACAGATGTCATTAACAACCTAGTGGAGATAATGTAGATAAATATTCTACACACATTGTGTCTCTTACATCTGAGTGATTTCACAGTAGATTTCTGTAAATATTAGTTCGTTCACATCATTATTTGTAACTATAAAAACCTCAGAAAACACTGAATTAGAACTTGGAAATGTTACATATTATCAAGATGTTCATCATATCATTCCACTGGAAAAGTAATATGTCGACTAAAGACAAGAGGATGATAGATTTCAAATATATTATATTATTATTTAATTATGGTGGTGCTGTAATTGTGCTTGGATCACCACTAATTTCTAGAACCCAGTTTTTTAAAGGTATCTAAGTGCTTAACTCCTATTGAAATCATTTTTAAAATTCTAGCTCAAGGTGCTTCCTAAACACTCAAAGACAACCTCTTCTCCAAGGGGCTCACAACCTGGAATACTTTTAAGGACTTTAAAAAAAGCCTGACCCTGGAGCAGAGGACAAAGAGAAAGAAAAAGAGATGAATTAACTGGGAAAAATGCCAGTTATTGTCTTGGATCACATGAGTGACCATATGCTAAATGACACAACAAAACAAATAGGTTCATAGGGCTTTTGTTTTTTAATTTTTATTCCTTCATATTCTTTCATGTGGCAGGATACAAATATCTCCCTTTCCATGTCCAGTATTGCTATTATAATTGGAGCTGTTCATTGAATGGTATTGTTCTTTAAAGTAAAAAAGATAGGAGAGGGAAACGCATAAAAAAAATCTCTGAGAAACAAATTAATGAAGTTCAGAGGTCTTTGGCCCGGAGCAGAAGGGATTATGCAACCTTATAAAAACCTGCAGAATTAGCACACAAATATTTATGCTCTCTTCCTATTTACTCTGTAAAAGATTATCATAGGTTCTGCAAAGGTTTAGACTGGTGCTTTCTTGTAGTCACAAGGCCTACAGATAGCTACAGAAATCAATGCAATGTAATATTACAGACTCACTAAAATGATGCAAAGGGAGCAAAATGTATTTAATGTCAGCGCACCTGACATATTTACTCAAAGAAGGAATTAGGGGGCAGATGCTTAGCAGGTGTGAATTGATGTAGCTGTCCTTTGACTTCAGTGAAACTATGCCAGTTTTCAGGCTAGTTGAGGATTTTTCCCTTTTATGCCATGGGATTGGTCTTGATAGCACAAATCTGAAAGATGTAATTATAGAAGATTTAAATGCCAGGTCAGTGGTAGCTTCCTGGTAACTTCTGAAAATCTGGCCACTTAATTAACCCTAAGTATAGATTTAGCAGCTTTTCTTTAGGCTCCTGTTTTTGAAAATCTTGGCATAAGGATCTGATGCTGCAAGAGTCTAAACAGGAGGCACGTATCTGTTATGATATCAGGCTCATAGATCTCCACAGTAAGTATACATGCATATGTTATGAGCCCAGTGGAAAGTCATTATGTAAATATTTGTTTTGGGAATTCAGGAATCACAGTAAGCATACAATGAAGTGTTTGTGTCCTAGTAGTAGAAGGAAAAGGGTTCTGTGTGTGGTATGAAAGACAAAATGGATACTGAGCTGTGACTGGATCAGTTAGATATGCCATCTCTGCCAGTGCTAGTGCAAGATATGGAGGGTCATCTTTTACAATATGCCAGTTTTGTTTTACACTGATGGATAAGTTTACCTCAATATTTGCAGGAATTTCCATACTTGCCTATACTTTGTACTGTATAAGGAATACCTAGCGAATACTGCATATAATGAAATAACATTATTGAGTTATCAAAGTAAACTTCAGATGTCAGCACAACAATTTTTCAGCAGGACTTACTACAAAGACAACTTGTAAAAGGGATGAATGAAGAAATAAAATGTGCAAATTCTTTCACTTGAAAATGAATATGAAGCTTGTGCTGAAACTGACCTGTATTCAAAGAAAGAAAGTAACTCAGGAAATTGAACTTGGCATGATTCAAAATTATTGGTATTGTAAACTCTTTGGGGACACGAACCATCTTTTTGTTATACATTTGTACAGTGCCTAGTGCAATGGTGCTGGGATCTTCAAGTGCCACTGCAATGCGAATAATAAATATCAGGACTACTTACAGACCATACATTTTTAATACTCTCTTTATTGTAATATTCATTTTAAATAAATAACAAGTTACCCAGGTAATTGAACAGGTAAAGCAAAAATCAGCCACTTAAAATATGGCTACACTTGGACAAGAAATATGACAAAATAAGGAAGATGACAAGTTTATCCAAAGCTGGACACTCTCTAGTCTGTTTCAGGTGAATTTCTGGATGCAATCCTAACCTTGGAAAACTTAAGAATTTCACATTTTATTACCCAAAATGTCAATAGAGAAATGTGACATTAACAGTTTCATACTCCATTACACTGTGTGTAGTCTGTATAATATTTGGTTAAGCCACCCATTAGATCATACATAGTGTTTAGGGAACATTAGTAGCTAAGACCCTGATTCAGGAAAGCACTGAAGATGTGCTGAAGTCCGTCTGTATTCAGGAAAACACATAAGAATGTGCTTAAAGTTAAGCCTGGGTTTAAGTTGCTTTTCTGAATAGAGATCTTCCTTAAATCAGGTCCCACATGTGAATCAAAATTTACATTTAGGCATCTAACACTTCATAAACAGCATTTTGACTCCTGGGTTTATACAATTTAAGGTCCAATAATATTACAACAACATCTTGCCAAAGCATATTATTGCAAGTGACAATTGAAGGATGAGCCAAATATGCTTGTTCACTTACCTGATTTCCTTTTTTACAAACCTAGCAAGGGTGGTGAATTATAAGGAATTTTTAAAGGTTTTCAAAAGCTTAATTTATAAATTGGGGGTCACTGTACATGGAGGAAAAGGAGGAAGACCCTATAAAATTGGATTCCCTAGCAGTGGAGTTTAGAATTCCCAGAGGAAACCTGGAAAAATCTATCAGCTATTGTAGAAAGTGCATTACAGTTGAAGAAGCTTAGCATGAAACACATGCAATCAATGATGGGTCACATGAACTTTGCTTGTACAGTTATCTCCTTAGGGATGGTATTGTGTAGGTGTTGAACAACTGCCTTTTCCTAGATCGGGAAGACACATGATTAAATGAAAGTAATAAAAAAAAAATCTTGAAGGACAATCAAAGAGTTTGTCAAGTTGTCCTGGAACACTATAAAGGAATGGCATTATGGCAGCTTGAATGGCTCAAGCCATTGAATTTTCAGATATGTACTAAGTAAGTGTGGAACTGGAAACTCCTTAGTTAAAATCCTTTCTCCTCAACAGATTCTTTGTTAGGTCTTGGGCATGTTGCTTGACTTCTCTGTAAAATGGAGAAAATGAGAGCTTAGAGTAGAATCCATGAAAAAGTTAACATTTGCCAAATGTTACTGTATGGTTACCATGGATAATTCTTATTCTGGTTATATGTAAAAAACAGTTGGCAAATGATTACTTAATGGTGAGTGTTAAACTTGCCAACCTCATAGGGTCATTCTGAAGACTAATTAGTTCATGTTGTACTAGAGATGGGCCTAAATCAATACCAAATATCCAAACACTGCCGATCTTTTGGAAAGTTCAGATTTGGATCCAGACTTTACAGCGTGCCTGCACCTTGGGTTTGAACAGAGCTTAGAAGATGTAAAGTACAAAGTGCATTATTATTATTTGGTGGGAACAGGTATGAGGTTCTGTTCTTAAGAACTGTGATACTGGGAGCAATAAAAGCAGCGACAGTCCAATCAGGGGCATTAGGGTTTGAGAAAGGGACATAACTAACAAAGAATTCCTATCCATCCCCATCATAGCATCCAAAGTGCTATGGGCAAACCAAAGTTGTAAATTTTAGTTATTAGCATCAACAGTGATTGTAGGCTTTTCTATGGTACTTATCACCATATATATCGAAAGATGAATTGTCACGACATTGGAAGGTAATGAAGTATTATTATCTGCATTTTACAGTGCATATTGGGGACACAGAAAAAATAGGTATCTTGCCCAAGGTAATAGAGGAAGCCTGTGGCAGAACCATTAATAGATCTTAGACTTCCTGGGTACCAGTGCAGTGCTTTAACCACAAAACCATTCTAGGATTGCCATTTGTCCTGAAAGTCATAAAAGGCATTCTTAGTCTGAATTAATAATGTCTACATGGGGAGCTATACCACTATAAATGCAGTATAGTCCTTCTGGTAAATTTTCTCATGTAGACAAACCTTTAATGACTTAGGAGCACAAATCCCATTGAAAGTCAATGGAATTTCTGCTTCTAAATCACTTAGGCACTTTTGAAAATCCCACCATAAATAACAACAACAGACATCTTCACAGAATTCCACAGATTCTGGACTAATCCCCTACAGAGTTGGGGAGAAAATCACTGCAAATGTTAGAAAGTTGACTAATATCTTTTGTGATGGGGAAGGGGCACAATAGATATAATCGCATGCCAAGATGAAGATGATCACTCTTAATCTATTATTTATCTATTTAAACTGAGGTTCTCAAAACCGTGAAGAGATTTGAATGCCCAATCCCTTTATTTATTATCATTGCCATAAAAATGAACTGTTGGTGAAGTAGGCCACAGAAATACTATGTACAGATCTTTTATAAACGTTTTTAAAAAATCAAGTTTAAACTGGGTTTCATTCTAATAGCTTTTAAAATATAGTTTCTGTCTCTAGATGAAAATTCTAGAAGATAAACTGTTTGACTTATAGCCTAGTTCCAAAATAGAAAGGTTATTGTAAATTGTCTTATTTATTAGATTAATGTTGACATTGATCATAAGTTGTTCAAACTTGCTTTTAATTTTGCTGATGGATACATGCTGCATGACTAGTTGTTGAAAAAGAACAATCAGCTATGGTTACAGGAATTTTGTGCTGAACTTTCCATAAACTGGTGAGACACTGCAAGGCGGAGTATGCAAAGTTTGCAAAAGCATAAGAATCAAGATTAAGGCTGAAAAGCTTTACCTTTTGGGTCAACAAGCCTCCTGAAATAAGACTGACATTCCAGAATCTCCAGTACCTAACTACCCTGGGGAGAAGAAGTCAAAGTATCAACAAACAAGCTATGCCTGCCTTTACCAGTGTCCTTGCACTCGAAGAAGGTCTGCTAGCAAGAAGTGCTGTGCCTCCAGAACGTGACTTTCTGTCTCCTTGCCTATAGTCTGTGACAGTCCAGAAGACTGCAAGTACTGAAGAGTTTATAAACTCCCTGTTATCTAAGTATCTTATTTTTCATTTTTTTTGTCTTTTGTTTTTGTTAGCTGGGAGACACCCCAGTCTTTTTTTATATTGTTTAATTTTAGGGTGTGAAAGTGTGGTTGTGTGCATGCATGTGGCTGAGCAGCCATAAAGTCCACCCGAAAGAAAGTTTCCAAGGTCTAAATAGTGCCTCATAAAACTATTCATTAGACTGTGTTCTATGTTGAAAACTACAGACACTTGAAATTGTCAGCGCCAATTTTAGGTATATAAGCTTTCAAACTTCTGCTTATCAAGAGTGTTCTGTTATAGTCTATACTATATATCTCTGTTGTGAGGGGAAGGGGAGAGAGAGAGTGTGTGTTTTAATAAAATTTATACAAAGATACTGAGTCACATTTCTTTCATTACCCACGTCCTCAAAGGTTGTTTGAGGTTACAAAGGTTACCCATGTTGTTTAGATATCAACCAGTCATTCTAAAAAGATCCCCCTAATTAGCCATTGGTTCTCATACAAGGGGATTGAAGCCCCACTTGGGGAGTAGGGATTTCCTTGAACTGATCACAATAAATTATGTTTGTTCAGGGAAAAGTAAAAGAGGTGAAACAAAGGCTGGCATTCTCCTGAAGAAAAACCTGTTTTGTGTCTAATATATTTCAGAAATTGCTCAAGAACAGTTTGTCCTTGTGTGTGGATTGCCCTGTAATGCTCCTAATAACCTAAGGTCTCAACCTAAGGACATCTGCTGTGTATGTGCCGATCATGCATGTGAAAGCTGATTTTTTTCCTGAAACGTAGTCTTTATCTTTGTGAATTCTTACCACGTGTTTCTTGAGCTAGATTCTCACCTTTCTCTGTTTTCTTTCTCCTTTTGGAGTGGCTTGCTTCCATTGTGGGTTGGACACGCTTCCCAAGGACACTGAAGCATCCAGGTGGCATAATGCCAACTTATTGTAAATTAAAACAAGGGGAGATGCACAAACCATCTAAATTCTTTAAGATTCAGGTTTGTAAAATTATTTAAATTCAGTCAGACTGGGAAGATAGTTGTGTATTGGAGAAAATGCAGAAAAGCCTTTATATCTAGAAGTTTATTGTTTTTTCATAAAATTATCATAAAGAAATATTTCTAGGGCTAATGGAAGGATCCTTATTACAAAAAGGCAGATCACGTAAAAAAGGAAATCCATAGCGAGGTTGGACAATTTTTGCTTTAATATACTGAACCAAATTCGTTAGTCCTCTTGCACGAGTTACTCTAATTTTAGGCAATGTACAAATTATGTACAAACTGCTGAATAAAATCTTCCATGCCAAGGCCTGTGGCTTGCCAAAATTCCAGGTAAAGACCATGAGAGTTTTTCCTCAATAAAGCCTAAGTGATGGAGTCCTATGTGACCCAGCCTGTTCAGAAAGAATAACATATCAGTGCAATAAAGTAGATTCATTTTAATTGGGATGTCCAGTAAACAGCTTACCTGTTTAAGTGGAGTTCATATTAAGAGATAATTAAACTAAACAAAAAACCCTGTATGAAAAGATTAAAAATGGAAAAAAATATATCTACTGTACTGAATAAAAACAAAAGAATAAAAATGATGTTCACTCCGTTTCTTTTTTTAACTGCAACTTCTGGGATTAGAGATCAGAATATTATGCTCCCTAATCACCTGGTTATGCACCAAAATGTATCTCTGTTAAGTGGAATTTTTTACTAATAGTGTCCTGATTAATTAAGAAGCAATCATTCCCATTTGCTGTCATCAGTGGCCTATCATTCAATGTCACTATCCTTTACTATCATTAAGGGGAATATGCATATACTGTAGTAAATAAGATGATTTTGGAGATGACAACTGATCCTTTCTTGTTGGTCTATTGCTAGTTAGTGACCATTCGATTCTGTAATTATGTTTAATGTTAGTGAGGGTTTTTTTTTTAAGTGATACATGGCCTGACCCTGGAAAGTACTGAGTTCCCTTAGCTCCCATTGACTTCGGTGAGAGTTGAGGGAACTAACTTCTCCCAGGATCAGACCCACCCTTTTTTATTTGAAATGGCAGCTAAAGTCTTGATATCCCAAGATATCAGATTTTAAAGCAATGTCACTTTTATATACAGAAAAGCTATTTTAGGTCCTTTTTCCAGAGGTTTTAAATTGTATTATTTTTTTTTTCTGAACCTTGTGTGATGCCTCTCATAATAACGAAGGCACCTGACTTTACCTGCAGAGGTTAGTCTCAGTGAAAACAATTAAAAACTCTCTACAACTTTTCTAAAATAGTTTTCTTGTAATACATGAGGCATGCTTGGTCATCTGGTATCATATAAAGATTCTACCCGAATTTGGGGGGGAAATTTCACACGTGGTCGGAGAAGGAGAAAACATTTCTGTGGCACGCTGATTTAGGAAAAAAGTGTGTGTTTGCTGCTGCTCAGGGGTTTGGAATGTTAAAATAAGTTCCAGAGCGGGTGGACTAGCGTGCAGGTGATGAGGTCATCGCTGTAAGATAAGTTACACGGGCATGGGATATATTTATTTATCCAGCGTCTGTACATTTTGTTGCATGGATATTATCTCCACTTATACCAGAGTGGGTATGTGTATGTATGTAATATGAATGTACTTAGAGATTTTTTTTCCTGTTTCTTTTTGGTTTCTTCCATATGCATACAATAGCCCAAACTTTTCCCTTTTATCTAGATGACATGTTAATTTTATTTTCATTTATGAAAATAACTATGAAAGTTGAGTACAGGGGCAAAGGGGTTGGAAGAAAGAAGAGAGCCTGTTGAACTTACCTTTTTTCCTCTTTGGTCTTGCCATCAACTATTATTTTCTATAGTAAATTCCTAAGACGGCCACTTTAATGGTGCTCAAGTTTTCTCTACATCTGGCCTTTAATGTGTCACATTCAAGTGAGTGCCAAGACATGTTCTCAGCAGCCATTCTGACCATTTCTTGCTCTAGGTAATGGCATGTTCTGGCTCAGTGATGATTTGCTGAAAAAACCTGGAAAGTGTTTTACTCCTAAAGATTGTTGTTGTCACTAATCTTAACAGCTCCTTCAGATGAAAACTTACCTTGCAGGCCTACTAAACTGACCTAATTGATTCCAACATGGATCATAATAATTTGACAATGTCACTTATTTTAGATTCTGATTACCTTCTTTACCTCCGGGTACTACTGAAATGTGGGGGGAGGGGGGTTGCTACAGAAAGGGTTAACTGGGCTTTTCTATAATGTGTTCCTATTTCATTTCCCTCCCTTCAGCTCCTTCACAAAATGTTAATCTAATTGTGATACTATCACTTTGATGACAATATGACAAGACAGACAAATTTGATTTTATTCTCCACAGAGCAAAGCATATGCTGCTTGGGAGACTTTGACAGAGAGAAGGACATAAAACAAATGGAGTTCATGAATATACAATTTTTATTGTACACAGTAGTGACATCCAAACTTCAGAGAATACGTGCGTGAGACTTACGCTTTACTATTGAGATTAATGGGTACGTAAAAAAGTGCCAACAGAGAGTACTACAGTTTATGTTAAAAATGTCGACGTGGATAAGAATAATTTTCTTCTCAAGATGAATGATGCATTTAATGGCCGTGAGATATTCATGCCCAGTAGCAGTTCCTCAAAAGTAATTTTTTGTTGTTATTGTAAATTATATAAACTTAACTGCAATTATAGCCCTGTTTAGGTAAAGGTCAAGTTGGTACAGTGGATGGTTATAAACTAAGAGGGAAATTGGTAAATTTATTCCCTTGATGATAGCTTATGAATGATTTTAAGCAAGATAATTTTTTGTAACTCTATTTCTACTTTAATGTGATATAGCAAGTAAAGACGGCACACATTAACAAAGAGTAAATTAGATTTGTCTAAGTAAACATGCCTCTACAATAGGAGTAGTGTTGCTGTAGTAAGGACAGTCTGAAGGTTAAGAGCTCCATGTAAATGGTACAGATTCATTTTCATGGAAAGCAAAAGGAAGGGCAGCCTCTGAAAAATTTTCTTTGATGGAATGCAGTCTCTACTTTCCTGAGCAGCACAGTAATGCTGTAAAACACATGAAACTGTGTCTACCTCTTGGTCAGAAGAAATTGTTTAAAGTCCTTTTGGTTTCAAAAGCCTGTTCTGAAACAGTGCATTCTTCTTATCAGTCCCCTTCAAGACTGGATTATATTTGTTTTATTAATGTAGTGGTTAACATACATAACATATGCCGTCCCCCATTTTTTGTTAATGGGCCATATTTGCTAAATTTGGATCCAAAGTGTGAGTTTCAGTATTTGTGTTTCATGTTCTGGAGTAAATCCCCAGACTAATAATTTAATGAGAATGTGTAAGAAGTGCCTTGGAAAAGCTTTTAAAACTTCATGGAAGCTTTTAGACTTCAGTGGCACGTACGTGCTCCAGAGGGGCGGCTGCAAGATAGTATCTGAAATTTTTATAAAACTTAAATGCAATAGCAGCACAATAATACAATGTTGGCATTTCCCCCTGAGAACTTTCACTTACATTAACTGCTGCTGAGCAATCTATCCAGCTGTTCTAAGTACAACTTCCCTTTCTCAGGCAGTGCAGATCTCTATTTCCATTTACTTCTCCTCTACAGATATGTTTATTGTAAGAAATGCAGAGAAACTCCTGCCTCAGTTAGGTGCCAGACAGACTCAATTAATTTGCATGTAAATGTCCATGTATTCTAATAAAATTAAGTGTTCACATTTCTACCAGCTTGTGTCTTCCTTCACAGATGAACAGCAATTGCTTGTTCAAGTTCACTGTCCTTAAAATGCACAGTGGATTACCATTCTCCTGTCACCTAGCATTATTGGGGGAGAAGGTGCCTCAGAGCAATATTTTAGAACTCTGTGGTTTTCACTTGGCCTCTGGTCCTCTTGGCTATATACTATGTATCTCTTATGATACTACATTGTGTCTGAAGAAATTCAGCATAGTAAAGGATTCGGTAACCCTGCCTTTTGGGGTTTTTCCCTGACTTAGTTGTATTTGCCATATCTAACTTTACTTCTGTTCTGGGGGAGAAGGGTGGGACAATCAAGATTATTTATCATTCTTTTCTCATATGAAGAGACAAGCAAAAATAGGTGTTGCTTGGCCTGTTTTGGATCAGATACAGTAAATCATGATCATTATGCACTGTTATAAATTGGTTTTGAGTCTGTCTTTTGGATGCAAATTCACCTACCCATCATCAGTTACTTCCAGCATCTGCTGTGCCCAAGCACCGAAGACGAAAGAGACAACAGAAGTGGAAGATGTGGGTATGTCAAAGGGGCTGACCCTTGTAGGAGAGTCAGGGACCAACCTGTCTGTCACAGGCTCTGCTAAGGAGAATGAGCCAACCCAGATCCACCTGTGAGTAGTTAATTACAACCTGAAAGACTGACACAATATGGACTGGAAGACTTAGAATAACTTTTTGTTTGTTTCCATCTGTCTCCCTGTTTTAAGATGTTGGTGTGGAGGGTATTAGAAGGACATAGACTGGTGTTTGAAACCCTAATGGGAGAAGAAAATCTTTTGTGTTTGAATAGAAGTATTGTAATGGACTGTCATGCAGGGGGCCTGGGTTCCCCCTTAGTGAACCAGGAGATGTTGGGATTACTCAGACCACATTACTTCTCTGTTTGAACCCGTCCACTGTTGCACACCATATTAAGTTTAAACTTCTTGTTCTTACCTTTGGGGGTGAGGGATAGCTCAGTGGTTTGAGCATTGGCCTCCTAAACCCAGGGTTGTGAGTTCAATCCTTGAGGGGGCCACTTAGGGATCTGGGGCAAACTCAGTACTAGGTCCTGCTAGTGAAGGCAGGGGGTTGGACTCAATGACCTTTTAAGGTCCCTTCCAGTTCTAGGAGATGGGATATCTCCATTAATTTATAATTTATTTATAGGGCCATGCATAACTCTGTCCTGGCCTGCATCTCTTAACCAAGACATGGATACTTATTTACTTTCAGCAGTGGAGACTAATTCTATCTACTTTCCATCTAAACAATCATTTTGCCAATCAACTCATCTTGATCCAAGTTCAAGGATGGCCACTGCCATTCCATCCAATTGTCACATGCCTAGGAGTAATACTCAACCATAGCCTGACATACCAGCCTCCCCTGGAACACCTGAAAATGAAGCTTTCTTCCTGTACCACTCTGATACAAAAACTCTCAGGAACCTCCTGCAGAGCAGACCCTTCAGACGCATCTGTCTTGGTCCTGATATTTCATCCAGCTGAATACTGCTCTGCGATCTTCGGGTGCAGCCACCACTCTCAGCTGTTGACATAGAGCTGAAGGTAGTCCTTTGTAGTATTGTCCAAAACACTGCACCCCAATACAATATTTTATCTGAAAATTGCACAATTTACCACTGAAAAAGCAAAGGCCACATCTTGGACACTTTTTTGTTTTTGTTTTTGTTATGGTCATTGGCTAGGCTTCCACTGACTACACCAAGAACTTTTTGTATATACACACACACACACACACACACACACTTACTTTCTTTCTCTCTCTCTCTCTCTCTCTCACACACACACACACACACACACACACACACACACACACACACACACTTACTTTCTTTCTCTCTCTCTCTCTCTCTCTCTCTCTCTCACACACACACACACACACACACACACACACACACACACACACCCATGAGAAAATCAAACTGCTTCACTTTCCAGTTGAACAATCCTTGCTCATTTGAGGGGAAAAATAAAGAAAGTACCATACATGGTGTGCAGTAGTTCACCACTCGAACTAGATCTGCCTGGGGATAGCTCTAATTTACATTCTTAACACTTCCATTGGATTTTACTGTACGTTAGTGTTAATAAAAATGGCTAATTAACTGAAACACCCCCAATATTGATGGTATACTGTAAATGTCACCTCTGAAATACACAGCACATTCTTAAAGCAACACATTCCTGAAAGTGACTGCCGCTAGTGGGGCTTGTTCGGTTCATAAGGATTTGTTACAGTAGGCACACCATTGTGTTTAATTATTAAACTGGCTTTCCCCCCTCCTCTCTGGCCCCCTATCTCATTGGTCACAATAAAAGATCTGTGGGAAAATTTGTAGAAGGCCCGCATAACTCATTGTTTCACTTGCATAGTAATTAACAATTCAAACAGTAGCAAGGCAGCCCATTCCTATTCCTCTTGGCTGAATGTTAAGCTTGACCTACCCTCCCCTTTCCCCTCAGTTCAGAACTATTCTCATCTTCCCAAATTATGTGAGAAATGATTTTTCATGCTATTTGCATGTTTTAGAGCATCCATCATTATCACGGGCACTGACAGCTTTATACTTCAGCTGTGACAGAGCTTGAAAAATGCTAGTTCTATCCATCAACAGATTGTAGGTTTCCAAAATGAGATCTTTTGCCTCTGCCCTTTTCTTTTGCTTTCTCCTTTGTTTTGTTTTCTTTTTTTTTTTCCTGCAGCATTCCGTGGAGTTGATTTGTGGTTTGTCTAATTACACACAGAGAGATTATTTGATACAGATTTCATACATTACATTGGAATGAAATACTTCTGACCTGCTTCATCTTGTTTGATTGAATTACTTATCCATAAATCTTTTCCCTGTTTTCATCACAAATATCCACCCCCAGAAGTAGTTTTAGCAGCACTTTCTTGTTTGCTTCTGTGCTTTGCTTTACAGTATATATTATTTATGCACCGAAATTATTGTCTCACCTCTCTGCCTTAGCTAATGTAACATGTTTCTCTTAATTCTACTGAACATTTGGTTCCACTTAATAATTCTCAAGTGGAAATAATACCAAATTCAACAATCTACTTATCCAGTGTTCCATAACAACCACGTAAAAGAAGCAGTGAGAGATAAAAAGTCATCTTTTAAAAAGTGAAAGTCAAATCCTAGTGAGGTAAATAGAAAGGAGCATGAACACTGCCAAATTAAGTGTAAAAATGTAATAAGAAAAGCCAAAAAAGAGTTTGAAGAACAGCTAGACAAAAACTCCAAAGGTAATAGCAAAATGTTTTTTAAGTACATCAAAAGCAGGAAGCCTGCTAAACAACCAGTGGGGCCCCTGGATGATCGAGATAAAAACAGGAGCACTTAAAGATGATGAAGTCATTGCGGAGAAACTAAATGAATTTTTTGCTTCAGTCTTCATGGCTGAGGGTGTTCAGGAGATTCCCATACCTGAGCTGTCCTTTGACAAATCTGAGGAATTGTCACAGATTGAAGTGTCATTAGAGGAGGTTTTGGAATTAATTGATAAACTTAACAGTAACAAGTCACCGGGACCAGATGGCATTCACCCAAAGTGCTGAAAGAACTAAAATGTGAAATAACGGAACTATTAACTATGCTTTGTAACCTGTCTTTTAAATCCGCTTCTGTACCCAATGACTGGAAGATAGCTAATGTAACGCCAATATTTAAAAAGGGCTCTAGAGATGATCCCGGCAATTACCGGTAAATCTAACGTCAGTACTGGGCAAATTAGTTGAAACAATAGTAAAGAATAAAATTGTCAGACACATAGAAGAACATAAATTGGACAATGGGGATCCAGTGGACATAGAGTACTTAGATTTACAGAAAGCCTCTGACAAGGTTGCTCACCAAAGGCTCTTATGTAAATTAAGTTGTCAAGGGATAAGAGGGCAGATCCTTTCATGGACTGAGAACTAGTTAAAAGACAGGGAACAAAGGGAAAGAATAAATGGTAAATTTTCAGAATGGAGAGAGGTAACTAGTGGTGTTCCCCAATGGTCAGTCCTAAAACCAGTCCTATTCAACTTATTCATAAATGATCTGGAGAAAGGGGTAAAAAGTGAGGAGGCAAAGTTTGCAGATGATACTAAACTGCTCAAGATAGTTAAGACCAAAGCAGACTGTGAAGAACTTCAAAAAGATCTCACAAAACTAAGTGATTGGGCAACAAAATGGCAAATGAAATTTAATGTGGCTAAATGTAAAGTAATGCACATTTGCAAAAAATAACCCTGACTATACATACAATATGATGGGGGGATAATTTAGCTACAACTAATCGGGAAAGTGATCTTGGAATCATCGTGGATAGTTCTCTGAAGATATCCACGCAGTGTGCAGCGGCAGTCAAAAAAGCAAACAGGATGTTAGGAATCATTAAAAATGGGATAGAGAATAAGATGGAGAATATCTTATTGCCCTTATATAAATCCATGGTACGCCTACATCTTGAATACTGCATACAGATGTGGTCTCCTCATCTCAAAAAAGCAATACTGGCATTAGAAAAGGTTCAGAGAAGGGCAACTAAAATGATTTGGGATTTGGAACAATTCCTGTATGAGGAGAGATTAAACAGGCTAGGACTTTTCAGCTTGGAAAAGAGGAGACTACGGGGGGATATGATAGAGGTATATAAAATCATGAGTGGTGTGGAGAAAGTGAATAAGGAAAAGTTATATACTTGTTCCCATAATATAAGAACTAGGGGCCACCAAATGAAATTAATGGGCAGCAGGTTTAAAACAAATAAAAGGAAGTTCTTCTTCACACAGCACACAGTCAACTTGTGGAACTCCTTGCCTGAGGAGCTTGTGAAGGCTAGGGCTATAACAGGGTTTAAAAGAGAACTAGATAAATTCATGGAGGTTAAGTCCATTAATGGCCAGGATGGGTAAGGAATGGTGTCTCTAGTCTCTGTTTGTCAGAGGGTGGAGATGGATGGCAGGAGCGAGATCACTTGATCATTACCTGTTAGGTTCACTCCTTCTGAGGCACCTGGCATTGGCCACTGTCAGTAGACAGGTTTCAGAGTAGCAGCCATGTTAGTCTGTATCCGCAAAAAGAACAGGAGTACTTGTGGCACCTTAGAGACTAACAAATTTATTTGACATAAGCTTTCGTGGGCTACAGCCAACTTCATCGGATGCATAGAATGGAACATATAGTAAGGAGATATATACACATACAGAGAACATGAAAAGGTGGGAGTTGCCCTACTAACTCTAAGAGGCTAATTAATTAAGAGAAAAAACTTTTGTAGTGATAATCAAGATAGTCCATTACAGATAGTTTGACAAGAAGGTGAGAGGATACTTAACATGGGGAAATAGATTCAATTTGTGTAATGGCTCAGCCATTCCCAGTCTGTATTGAAACCTAAATTGATGGTATCTAGTTTGCATATTAATTCAAGTTCAGCAGTTTCTTGTTGGAGTCTGTTTTTGAAGCTTTTCTGTTGCAAAATTGCCACCTTTAAGTCTGTTACTGAGTGACCAGAGAGGTTGAAGTGTTCTCCTACTGGTTTTTGAATGTTATGATTCCTGATGTCAGATTTGTGTCCATTTATTCTTTTGCGTAGAGACTGTCCGGTTTGGCCAATGTACTTGGTAAAAGGGCATTGCTGGCACATAATGGCATATATCACATTGGTAGACGTGCAGGTGAACTAGCCCTGGATGGCGTGGCTGATGCGATTAGGTGCGATGATGGATACTGGGCTGGATGGACCTTTGGTCTGTCCCAGTATGGCCATTCTCATGTTCTTATATGTGAATGTTTATTACAATTACCCTTCCTTTCAATATCCTACAATGTTTCAGAAGTAACTTTTAAACTGTACACTTTTTGGGACAGACACTGAGGGCTGGCTGGTCTACAATACAACTGTAAGTTGATCTAAGTTATGCTACTTCAGTTACATAAGTTACGTAACTGAAGTAGATGTAACTTAGGTCGACTTACAGCGTTGTCTACACTGAGGTGTGTCAATGGGAGATGCTCTCTCGCCGACTTACCTTACGCTTCTCCGGGAGCTTGGAGTACAGAAGTCAACAAGAGAGCACTCTGCCATCAACTTAGCTGGTCTTCACCAGACCTGCTAAATCGACACAGCTGCATTGATTGCAGCAGTGTTGATCTAGCTGTAAGTATAGACCAGTCCTGAGTCAGATCCTCAGCTCTGACCATTATGTGCCACCCCATAGGGCTTTTTCCATGTCAATTTTTCGATGTCATTTATGCTTATTAAGTAATAAAGGAGACTGTTCCTATAACTAACATTACTTCCTGCTGCTAACATACTGGAGGTACAGGTTCATGGTTTATTTTTACAATGTTTCAGTACGCAAACCTCTTGAGGTGTAAGAACTTGTTTCTATGAGTGACCTAAAGGAAAGATAGAACAGCAGAGAATAAAGCATTTTTGATGTAAGGGAATGTGTCTGTAAAGAAAATCAATCTTACTAGTAGAATTTTAGTGTTAGAAGTTAATGAATTAATTATTAGAATCCAGCTAAATTTAGCAAAAGCTACCACCTATGTTTAAAATGAACTTTTATTTAGATTTCAATAAAATGTTGGTAGACTGATACAGCCTAGAAATAATAATCAGAGCCAAACATGCTTCAGGAATGTATTGTACAAGCTTCCCCACTGACTGGGCAACCTACAGCTGTTCTGCTGTTTGTGTGATTGGTTCCTTCTATCCCCAAATTCCTAATTGCTCCAAACTGTTACATTTGCATCTACAACAAGTCATACCTAAGCTAGATTTAAATTCAGGTGTCCAGAGGCAAAAGGCTAGTATTACTTCACTAGCTCTTTAAAATCCCATTTAGGGTAAAATCCTAGCACCAATGAGATCAATGGGAGTTTTGCCATTGACTTCAGTGGGCCCAGGATTTCACCTTTGGAATTTGTCAAGCATTATAAACTATAGTACAGGCTCGATACTTCTAGAGTTAAAGAACCTAGTCAGGAGGAGGACAGGTTGGGTCAGGGTATTCTATGGGTTTAAAAAGCCGTTCATTTCTAAATCGCTAGTTCATTGTTTGTAGCCATATTGGTTCCAGGATGTGAGAGACAAGCTAGGTGAGGTAATATCTTTTTTTGGACCAACATCTGCTGATGGGAGGGACAAGCTTTCAAGCTTCACCAAGCACTTTCTCAGTCTGGATAAAGTAATCAGTGTCTTCGCTACATACAAATTGGGACGTATTGTTAAGCATAAGGGTTTCACACATGCTGTAGGACAGTGGTTTTCAAACTTTTTTTTTTCCTGGGGACCCAGTTGAAGAAAATTGTTGATGCCTGCGACCCAACGGAGCTGGGGATGAGGGCTTCAGGGTGTGGGAGGGGGCTCTGGGCTGGGGCGGGGATTGGGGTGCAGGAGGGGGTCAGGGCTCTGGGCTGGAGGTGCAGGCTCTGGGGTGGGGCCAGGGTTTGGGGTGCAGGCAGGGGTTCTGGGTTTGGGGTGGCTTAGGGCTGGAGCAGGGGATTGGGGCATGGGGTTGTGGCTCAGACTTACCTTCGGCGGCTCCAGGTCAGTGGCACAGCCAGGGTGCAGAGGCAGGCTTCCCACCTGTCCTGGCACCACGGACCACGCTGCGCCTGAAGCGGTCAGCAGCAGGTCCGACTCCTAGATGGAGGTGTGTGGTTCTCACCCACAGGCACCGCCCCCCCAGCTCCCATTAGCCAATGGGAGTGCGCAGCCAGTGCTCGGGGCAGGGGCAGTGCGTGGAGACCCGTGGCCCCCTTGCCTAGAAGTCGGACCCGGGGCTGACTGCTTCCGGGGCGCAGTACGGTGTTGGAGCGGGAAGACACTAGCTTGCCTTAGCTGAGCAGCACCACCGATGGGAACAGCCTGACATGCCACCACCCAATACTGGGTCGCGAGCCGAACTTTGAAAAACGCTGCTGTCGGAGACCACTTAAAAAGGAAGGGGGCAATTAAGGGTTAACAGGCAGTAGGGTGTATTGCAAATAATGGCCCATATAACCACTGTTTCTGTTAAGTCCTTGGTTTTTAGTGTCCAGCAAAGATATGAATTTAAATTCTCAGGCTCGTCTTCTGAAGGTGTCGTACAGGTTTCTTTTGAGAATGATTACTGAGATGTCAGATATTGAGTGATTGTTTTGTGAAAAGTGTTCCCCCACAGGGAATGTGGTGTTTTTGTCTTTTATCATTTTTCTGTGTGAGTTCATTCGAGAGCATAGTAATTGTCTGGATTCGCACAGTAGTTTTTGGGGCACTTAGTGCACTGGGTGAGTACACCACATGTTGTGATAGGTATGCGTAGGACCCATGGATCTTGAAAGGTGTGTTGTGAAGTGTATTGATCACTGTAGTAGTGCAAATTTGTCTGCAGGTTTTCCATCTGTTGTTCTGGAAGGGTCTAGTGCCACTTTGAGTTGGTGTGTCCTGGTCTGCTGAGAGCTTGCTTTTGATGATGAGCTTGACAGAATTGGAGGGTTGTTTGAAGGCCAAAAGAGGATTCATGAAAGATTTATTTCGGGATGTGGTCCCCAACAAGTATGGGTTGTAGTTGTTTAATGATACTCCACATGGGTTCTAGTGTGATGTACTAGGTGACAATACAGGTTATCACTTAGCAACCTTAATTGAAGGCTTGGTTTGAGATTTACTAAACAGTTACAGAATTGTTTTGTTGGCATGCAAGATAAGCACTGTTACTTATATTATGGTGGAATCATACAAGGGGCTGAGTCTAAAAGTCTTTATTAAGGGCTTATCCAGCTAAAATGCTCATTGAAGTCCCTGCCAAAGAACAGTTGATGCCACCATCTAAGTCAGT
Source organism: Malaclemys terrapin pileata (assembly GCF_027887155.1). NCBI lineage: Eukaryota > Metazoa > Chordata > Testudines > Emydidae > Malaclemys > Malaclemys terrapin. The sequence goes on along the minus strand of NC_071507.1, from coordinate 48,002,971 downwards.
GGGAATTTTGGCTGAGTAGGAACTACGAGGCCAAAAGGCCTGGTCCTACAGGATCCTCAGCTCCATTTGCTTTAGTGGCTTTAACACTGAAAGCACTTGATGTTAACCCCCCAATTGGGCTAATGCCTGCTATTTTTTCTAATATTAAAAAAGACTTACAGCGGGCAAATTACTAAAATTACGGTAGACCTATTACGAAGAAGAACTTTGAAATAGCTTGTTTGTTGTTTTTCATTGGCTTTTCTAATCAGAGGACACAACAAAGGTGAACAGGAGCTAAAGAACAACAGATGAATTAGTCTTCTTTCTGCAGTTTACACAGGTTTCACAAAAGTACTGAACAATTGATTCCATGTAATGCTGGATTTTAATCAAATGGGAGAATAAGACAACTTTTAATCAAGATGTTCCATAATGGATTATTTTCGTAATTGAATGAATGCAGGATACAAACAAATACAACCTCGTACTCAATGGTGTTCTTCAAATATTGGTAAGCTTTCAACCTCAACTTGTTGGGAAGGGCTTTGGAGATAAAATCTCTACAGAATTAAGACACAGATGAAGGTTACATTCAGCTCCTTTAAAACAATCCACAGTGTGAGGGTGTGACCTCCATCAATTAAATTCAGATTCGGAGACGATTCTGCCTGTTCAGAAGGTTGACTAAGGTGGTCAATTGTATGTGTCAGAAAGAGGACCTGAATAGGAACTTGGATAACTTTTTAAAAAAAGAGAAAGGGATTTTGATAAGGAGAAATAATTCACAAAATACTGGAATAACTCTCCACAAGGATAGGAAAACATAAAAACCTGAGATGATTTCTCAGGTGAGATAGAAGGCACAGGGTCAGAAATGAAGAGAGCCACTAGACTGGAGCAATAATGTATCTGCATGACAAGAATGATTCTTAGAAGATAAAGAAGAGCCTTAATTTAAAGATTATTTAAAAACGTACATGGTTTATACATGAACATAGTTGAGAGATATAAGTGTCATAGTTGTCTGGGAGGGCTTGCTATATCAATAGCTAGCTAGTAAAGATAGAATTGTTGGTTTGGGTGAACAAAATATTTGATTTTATTGCAGTAACCTGAGCCATGGAGTGGAACACTTGTAAAGAGCTGCACTGGAAGAAGTTGAAATAAGTGGGAATACTTCTCAGGCTCTGTTTATAATATATCAGAGATATTTTGGTAACCACGAAAACCTATGATTTAGTAAACTTTGTGACAATTTTATTTTGGTCAGTAACAATGACTTTGAGATGTACCCACCTCTGATGTGGAATGTAGCACCCATTCTGTACCAGTCACTCTATATAACAGGGTTATTTAGGATCACTTATGGAATTAAAATTAGAGGGAATTTTGGTGGGCAGAATGCAATTACTTTTGTGTCCAGGATATTGAAACTAATATTCCCCTCTTCAGAAAAAATGCCATGACATCTTTAATGACCAGACATGGGCAGAGCTGAGCCCCTACAATTCATCCATAACACAGTGGCTCCACTAGCACAATGCTCTGACACCATTCCAGCACTATAATTTAGTATGAAACTAATGGGAGAACACCACCTACTGAATTACATATGCCATTTACTATTGCACCCAAGTTTTCCTTGGATGTGTCTCATTCAAGTGCTGGACAATTTGTAGACTAGAAAATAGACTTAACATTTTAAAATATGCAAAATAACATTTTAAAAAAATTGACAAGAAGATCCATTCTGTCCAGAGAAAATACTTTGTAATGTAGAATGCCATGTGTCACACGCCTATGTAAAATTATCACCTTAGGTGAAAAGTACTGTGCTGTCTTTTGGATTTTTACTTGAAAGCCCACAAAGACCAATCATGTAGCAAGTACTCTCTAGTTGCTTTGGCAAAACTTTGTGGTTTTCTGAGTCCATTTTAAATTGTTTCCCTTTGGTTTGAATTTAAGAATCACTAAAGAAATCAACAAAAATTCCAACAAGATTTTAAAATGTTAATATTCTCTAAAATTCTGTTACGCTATCGTGAACTTTTTCTGTTCCTCCTTTCTCACAATGATTATGATTTCAGTTTGTGTATAATCATGTCAATCAGTCCATAACCTTTCCGATCTCTTCTGCCTGGTTCATCCAATACTGCTACAATCTGGTGTTTAGTGTCATGAATGCAACTATGACATCTGTCACTGAATTGTGGCACCACTGAATGAATCAGAAAGGTGGAGGCTGATTAGAAATAAGCTAGCTACAGTTCACATGCAATAATCAAAGATTAACATGACAACACAGTAAAGGGTGTATTTGTATTCTAGTGGGATTTTTTTCAAAATACTATATTTTGCATGGTTTGCCTGCATGTGGCAGTGTTCCTGTAAATAAGGCATTGCTTCTACTGCCCAGTCAGAATGTCATGTGCTGACATTTGGTACTGTGGGTTAAAAATCTGCCCTTGAGTAAATGCAGCTTTGCTATTAGATTTAAATGGGAGCAAGGTCATGCTCAGTATAAATAACACTGGTTAAAGCAAAATGGCTGAAAACTACATTCAAATATTAGTTTCAAAACTCAATTAATAATAATCAGAATCTATGTTAAAGATTTCAAGGATTAACATTTATTCAATCTTTTGCAATGTTTCTGCTTAGGAAAACCTTTCAGTTTTGGGATCTAGTATTCACTGGGATCATCATAATTAAAGATGGCAAAAACTTCTCCAAATGTGTACCATTGAGTCTATCTCCTGCCAGGTCAGGATAGAGGACATATTAGATATTAAACCAAGAGATTAAGAACAGCATGTTAAAACAGATTTTTTTCACACAAATGTAAGGGGAGGTGGAAATTCTTATTTGATAACAATTTAAATTGCTAGATGGCAAAAGATATATCTATATCTAGATATAGATATAGATATATCTATATATAGTCCAATTTATGTATTATTATTGTTAGAAGATGGAAATCCACCAGCAAACTCTAAACTCTGCAGGGGTATTCACATTTGAACTGGAAGGTCTCTGCCTTCTGGAGTCTGGAATTAAATCTACAGCCATATAATGTGTATTCAGTAATTGTGTTATAGAAAATGGTTGCATTCTTTAGCAAACTCTATATGCAGATTCATTCTTGGGTTAATGGAAGAATTGGGGATAATTGCGTGGGCTTTAAAAAATCTTGGATGAAAAATACTGAGTGCATTGTTTGGGGCAAAAATTACCAGATGTGTGTGAAGAACAGTCTAATCCTCTACTGCAAAATGTCTGTAGCTTAACATTCTACCTGTGGCATTAGCTATAAAAAGGATACTTTAAAACCCCTAAGTAAGTAGGATAATAGTATCTTAAATCTAATAAAATGTGACATCAGATATCAGAAAATATGATTTTCTGCCAACCAGTCTGGTAAGCTACTTTATGTGACACTTTTCAAAAAGAGAACATTCTTCCTGTGTCTCTTAACATTGTGTTTGAGGGGGTAAACTGCCAGTTAGGGGACATGTGTGAGGATGAAGAGACCCTCTGTGCAGCTGACATGTTGTCCACTCATGTATGGCTGCATGTCACCTCATTTTGTTGTCACAGGGCCTGGGGCTAGTATTTGATGCAATACTGGCTTTTTTTGCTTCTCACTCAATATTTGTTTTGTCTTTTTGCTGTTTCCAAAGCTGTGTAAAATTGCTTTGATGGAGAGAATATTTTCATTGGCTTGGGTGATTCTTTCAAAGGGGCTAAGCTCCCAGAGATACGCGGTACTGAGCACCTCCAAAGTCAGTGGGAGCTGATGGCTCTCAGTACTTTGCAGGATTTGTGGTGACTCATCCAGTTTATTTTTTGCTATTGACTATATGTCTTATCCCTCTGAAGTTAAGGGGAGTACTTTTGGGTGTTCAAAGAGTACAGAATCGAACCTTTTTTTGGGGGGGGGGGGGGGTGTGTGAGACAGAGTTACTAGCCTCAATGAAAATAAAAAATATATAAGTAAATATAGTTGGAACTTCTATATTACTTTTCATCCACAGAGCTCAAAGCTCTTACAAAGAAGGGTAAATACAATCCTCCTTGTTTTACCCATGATGCACCTGAGGCGTGCAGAGGGATTAAGTGAGATTCCCAACTTTGCAAAGTCAGTGTCAAATTCCGGCGAACACATTCAGCCCTGACATAAGCTAATGAGGGTTTGCCTGCCTATGTGAGGAATACATGTGGTCCCTTGTCTGACTTTCCATCTTATCCCCTGTCCACTAATCACCCTGTCTCCAGTAGTGAAATTTCTTGTGTACCTATATAACCATAGCTGTGATTATTTGCTAACATAACACTATAATTCCTTGATTAGGATGCATTGATCATTATGGCCCCTGAAGAGCAGTATTTTCCGTGATATAAGCATGTTGTGTAATAATTACATTTTTAAACTTTTCCTGTTAAATGAATAAGAGAGAAGAAACTGTTGAGTCAAAGTTCATTTTGTAGTTTTGGTTTATTGTGCAACAGTAAACACATAGAAATGTAACCATTATTATTCCCTATCATATTGGGAACTTCCCTTTCTTGTCTCGTTCGGTGTTTTTGTTAAGAACATAAGAACATAACATGAATTCTTTGCTTCAGTTTTCATGACTGAGGATGTTAGGGAGATTCCCAAATCTGAGCTGGCTTTTGTAAGTGACAAATCTGAGGAACTGTCACAGAGTGAGGTGTTACTAGAGGAGGTTTTGGAATTAATTGATAAACTTAACAGTAGCAAGTCACCAGGATCAGAAGGCATTCACCCAAGAGTTCTGAAAGAACTCAAATGTGAAATTGCGGAACTATTAACTATGGTTTGTAACCTGTCCTTTAAATCGGCTTCTGTACCCAATGACTGGAAGGTAGCTAATGTAACGCCAGTATTTAAAAAGGGCTCTAGAGGTCATCCTGGCAATTACAGACCGGTAAGTCTAACGTCCGTACCAGGCAAATTAGTTGAAACAATCGTAAAAAATAAAATTATCAGTCACATAAAAGAACATGAATTGTTGGGCAAAAGTCAACATGGTTTCTGTAAAGGGAAATCATGTTTTACTAATCTATTAGAATTCTTTGAAGGGGTCAACAAACATGTGGACAAGGGGGATCCAGTGGACATAATGTACTTAGGTTTCCAGAAAGCCTTTGACAAGGTTGCTCACCAAAGGCTCTTATGTAAATTAAGTTGTCATGGGATAAGAGGGAAAATCCTTTCATGGACTGAGAACTAGTTAAAAGACAGGGAACAAAGGGTAGGAATAAATGATAAATTTTCAGAATGGAGAGGGGTAACTAGTGGTGTTTCCCAAGGGTCGGTCCTAAAACCAGTCCTATTCAACTTATTCATAAATGATCTGGAGAAAGGGGTAAACAGTGAGGTGGCAAAGTTTGCAGATGATACTAAACTGCTCAAGATGGTTAAGACCAAAGCAGACTGTGAAGAACTTCAAAAAGATCTCACAAAACTAAGTGATTGGGCAACAAAATGGCAAATGAAATTTAATGTGGATAAATGTAAAGTAATGCACATTGGAAAAAATAACCCCAACTATACATACAATATGATGGGGGCTAATTTAGCTACAACAAGTCAGGAAAAAGAGCTTGGAGTCATCGTGGATAGTTCTCTGAAGATGTCCACGCACTGCACGCAGTGTGCAGAGGCGGTCAAAAAGCAAACAGGATGTTAGGGATCATTAAAAAGGGGATAGAGAATAAGACTGAGAATATATTATTGCCCTTATATAAATCAATGGTACGCCCTCATCCGAATACTGCGTACAGATGTGGTCTCCTCATCTCAACAAAGATATACTGGCACTAGAAAAGGTTCAGAAAAGGGCAACTAAAATGATTAAAGGTTTGGAATGGGTCCTATATGAGGAGAGATTAAAGAGGCTAGGACTCTTCAGCTTGGAAAAGAGGAGACAGGGAGGGGGGATATGATAGAGGTATATAAAATCATGAGTGATGTGGAGAAAGTGGATAAGGAAAAGTTATTTACTTATTCCCATAATACAAGAACTAGGGGTCATCAAATGAAATTAATAGGCAGCAGGTTTAACACAAATAAAAGGAAGTTCTTCTTCACGCAGCACACAGTCAACTTGTGGAATTCCTTACCTGAGAAGGTTGTGAAAGCTAGGACTATAACAGAGTTTAAAAGAGAACTGGATAAATTCATGGAGGTTAAGTCCATTAATGGCTATTAGCCAGGATGGGTAAGGAATGGTGTCTCTAGCCTCTGTTTGTCAGAGGGTGGTGATAGACGGCAGGAGAGAGATCACTTGATCATTACCTGTTGGGTTCACTCCTTCTGGGGCACCTGGCATTGGCCACTGTTGGTAGACAGGATACTGGGCTGGATGGACCTTTTGTCTGACCCAGTACGGCCATTCTTATGTTCTGATGAGATTATTAAACATGTAAAAAACATTTTAGGTCCTTTTCAGACTGTAGTTTCTGCCTCCCTCAGAGGCATGTGCAGTTGGATTCATAGTATTAATACAGCCTGGCTTTTTAGGGATAGGGATATGGAAAATACTACTGGCACAAATTTCTAAAACTCTGTAAACTTTTCCAGAATATATTTTTCCATAAAATATATGACTTAAAGAGACTACCTGATGGTATGATACAGTAAAAAGGTTTTGTTGATATTTATTTGAAATGACCTCCAGAACTCAGTCATGGTGAAGGAGACTGGACTGGATGACCTATCAAAGTTCCTTCCAGTCCTACATTTCTATGATTTTATGGCTTCCCCACTTGTGAGCAATAAAGCTATTGCAAAATCATTCTGATAAAACTTCTATCCCATGCCATCAGTTACACTGGTCTACAATTTTTGAGAAGTCGTCTGCTTCAGAGATAAAATGTACTATTTATTATGTATTTTGATGTGCTGAATTCAAATATGACAATTAAAACAACTGATTGGCTACTGTTTCTAAGATATTTAAGTTTTTACATTTTATGTCTATGTATATTGTGTAGATAGTAGAGTTTTAATCATAAATTGTAAACCTAGGTCTTTTCATGTGTTTATGGTTGCTTTACATGATAATATTTCACTTGTCCTGGTTATGTAACACTTTAAAAATCAGCAAAAGGGTTATATAAATAAAATGTATTATGAAACAAAAGGTAAAAAACTATTATGTACATAGTTTAGTCCTATTCAGTGTCTACTCGGCGATTCTTGGCTTGTCTCTTGTATTCATTAAATGGAGCATCTCTTGTCACTGTCCAGCAATAGTCTGCAAGCATTGATGGGCTCCATTTGCCCTGATAGCGTTTCTCCATTGTTGCAATGTCCTGGTGAAATCGCTCACCGTGCTCGTCGTTCACTGCTCCGCAATTCGGTGGAAAAAAATCTAGATGAGAGTGCAAAAAATGTATCTTTAGTGACATGTTGCCACCAAGGCTTTTGTATGTCTTGAGGAGGTTTTCCACCAACAACCTGTAGTTGTCTGCCTTGTTGTTTCCGAGAAAATTTATTGCCACTAACTGGAAGGCTTTCCATGCTGTCTTTTCCTGGCCACGCAGTGCATGGTCAAATGCATCATCTCGAAGAAGTTCACGAATCTGGGGACCAACAAAGACACCTTCCTTTATCTTAGCTTCACTTAACCTTGGAAATTTTCCACGGAGGTACTTGAAAGCTGCTTGTGTTTTGTCAATGGCCTTGACAAAGTTCTTCATCAGACCCAGCTTGATGTGTAAGGGTGGTAACAAAATCTTCCTTGATTCAACAAGTGGTGGATGCTGAACACTTTTCCTCCCAGGCTCCAATGACTGTTGGAGTGGCCAATCTTTCTTGATGTAGTGGGAATCTCTTGCATGACTATCCCATTCGCACAGAAAACAGCAGTACTTTGTGTATCCAGTCTGCAGACCAAGCAAGAGAGCAACAACCTTCAAATCGTCACAAAGCTGCCACTGATGTTAGTCATAGTTTATGCACCTCAAAAGTTGTTTCATGTTGTCATAGGTTTCCTTCATATGGACTGCATGACCAACTGGAATTGATGGCAAAACATTGCCATTATGCAGTAAAACAGCTTTAAGACTCGTCTTCGATGAATCAATTAACAGTCTCCACTCATCTGGATCGTGAACGATGTTGAGGGCTACCATCACACCATCGATGTTGTTGCAGGCTACAAAATTACCTTCCATGAAGAAGAATGGGACAAGATCCTTTTGACTGTCACGGAACATGGAAACCCTAACATCACCTGCCAGGAGATTCCACTGCTGTAGTCTGGAGCCCAACAGCTCCGCCTTACTCTTGGGTAGTTTCAAATCCCTGACAAGGTCATTCAGTTCACCTTGTGTTATGAGGTGTGGTTCAGAGGAGGAGGATGGGAGAAAATGTGGGTCCTGTGACATTGATGGTTCAGGACCAGAAGTTTCATCCTCTTCCTCTTCCTCATCTGACTCAAGTGAGAATGATTCTGGTGCATCAGGAACCGGCAGTCCTTCTCCGTGGGGTACTGGGAGTATAGCTGATGGAATGTTTGGATAATGCACAGTCTACTTTTTCTTCTTTGACACAGCTTTCCCAACTGGAGGCACCATGCAGAAGTAACAATTGCTAGTATGATCTGTTGGCTCTCTCCAAATCATTGGCACTGCAAAAGGCATAGATTTCCTTTTCCTGTTCAACCACTGGCGAAGATTTGTTGCACAAGTGTTGCAGCATATGTGTGGGGCCTACCTCTTGTCCTGATCTCCAATTTTGCAGCCAAAATAAAGGTGATAGGGTTTCTTAACCATAGTGGTTATACTGAGCTTTTGTGATGCAAAAGTCACTTCACCACAAACATAGCAGAAGTTATCTGCACTGTTCACACAAGTACGAGGCATCTCTGCTCACTTTGGCTAAACAGAAATGTGTCCCTTTGCAAAATCAAACACTGACAAATAAGAGAGCACGACACTGTATGATTTCTAGAGCTGATATAGGGCAATTTGTTCAGCAGAGTGATGTAAGCTTCGTTATGATTGCATCATCCACGACTTCTAGGAATAACATGACGCAATTCATCTCATATATGATGCAATACCAGCTTCAGATTGCATCATTCATTGTTTTGCCTAAAAAGCAAGTACTGTCCAAACCCAGTCATAGATTTATTCATAGATCCAGTCAAAGATGTATTTTAGTCATTTCTGTTTAAATTGGGATCCCTTCCCTTTTATAACTCACTTATCCTCCACCATTCCCAAGTCAAGGGTCGTATATACTGACCCAATAGCATAACTTGAAAACTAGAGCCAATCAACAATTTTAAGCATCATTTTTGTTCTCAGTGACCCAGAATTAGTAAAGTTTGACTACATTTATTTCAGAAGCATTTTGGCTGTAGAGCAGTTTATCCATTTGTATTATATAGTGATATGCCGTGTACCAGAAATCATGGTCTATGTCTGCCACTCTTACTCATATGGAGTAGTATTTTAGTCCACAAGTAATCCCATTCTTACCCTAAGTAGCAACTTATTCTGCAAGCAGTCTGTGTTTGTACAGCACCTAGCACAATTGAGTCCTGGTCTATGATAGATTAATAATATTTAATAATAAATAATAATCAGTCCCATTGCTCTACAGCAGCTAGACAAAAAGGATTTTGTATTTATTGTAACTTAGCTTAAAAAGAGTCTTTTCTGTTCCTTTATGTCACCCCCATATTAAAGTTATCCTAACCACTTTTATTCTTCAGGCACCTTAAAAGTTATTATACCCAATTATTTGACAGACCTTGGCAGCCAACTAAGAGGCATTGCAGTATATGGAAAGAAACATTTTCCTACCAGATTCTGGAACTAATGATTCTCTTTGTAAACACCTATTGAGTGTGGATTCTATACTTTGCTACAAAGAACCCGTGGCACAGGTGGTGGAAGTCAGGCAGACAATTTAGAGCAACCCCAAGGGTTCTGCATAGCTGCCAATGGGCCATTCTGCATCTTAGTAGCTGGAGTGCTACTAAGCTTGTGTCACTGTGGAAGTGTCATTGTGGGAAGCCCTTCACCCAGGTATTCCTGTGGGTCATTCAAGCCACTATAAAACCTTGCTGTAACAGATTGAGTGGTGACCAGAATCTGGCCTGCAAACTTTCAAAGTTGCCATACAGCAGTAGGGTTGAAATTATAGCTGGGGGTGGGGTGTGCACACCCTGGAAGGGGATCTAATAGCCCATGTAAAATAATTACTTAAAGGAAGATTTAGAGATCCTTTCCTTCTGAAAGGCTGTCTCAGAGGCTGCAATTTCCCCTGTCACAATAACAGAGAAGGGTTTCCCAAGTCAATATTTCTTACAGAGAGCTTACACAGCGCAGGCTTGAAATGGCACTTGCATTTGTCTGAAAGTACCACAGACCTACGTTAGCCCTGTGGTCAGTCAGAAATAGGCTGTTGGACCAGGGACATGACAAAGAGGGGTCATGTTTTGACTTCACAGGCTTCAGTTGTTTCACACCATCTCTATTAGAAATTTGCATTTTTCCTTTTATGACCATTTTAATTATAGTTTCCCTATTTCGGTTCTACTAAATATGAATGAAGCAGGTGAAGTGTAGCCCGGTTGGAGCATTATACTGTTTAGTGCTGGTTACTATCTTTAGCAGAGATGCTGGAATTCATTCTCATCTCATTTGCTGAGCGCTCGATCATTAAAGTGTCATTGAGAACTGACACCACTTAATTTTAGCAGCTTTCAATTCTCGTTTGCAGCAAGAATAGCTTTAAATGGAGAGGAGTGCAAATTACAGAGAGAGGGATATTTTTACTCCGCACTCAGCATTTTATCAAACAAAGCAGCCTCACGGGGACTAGGGCACAATACATTATAAAACCAAACTCTCCTCTGATGCTGGTAAATGGGTATTTAATCTTCCTATTGCAGGCATCCACTCTGATGAGCCTGTAATGAATATACTGCCGGGGACATTATCTGAGCTGTTGTGCTTTCCTAGTCCCCAAAATATCCTTTAGTTTTTATTTTGGGTGTGGTCAAAAAATAAGCCTTGGAGCTGATCTCTTCCCTCCAGGCCATCAAGGAACCTGCACTTCTTTGCAAAGGAAGGTTTTTTTTTTTTCCTCCTTTCCTATTAATTGCATAATTGCTTTTCCTCCCAATGTAATTTGAACCCTTGGGGGTTAAGAAAATCACTTACTTGGAAGCAGTAGCAATTGTTAACCCATTCAGCTGGTTTGTCTACCTAATTAGATGTAAAATATCCTCTTTCCCTGCACCTTGGGACATCTCCTTCCTTTTCCAAGTATGGTTCTGATTAGTAAAGAATGGCAAAGGCTACGTTTAGTTCTAATACCCATTTGCTACTTTACTCACTGTTTAATATATGTGAAAATTACTATTTTTCCCTTCCAAATTAAATCATGACCTAAGAATTTATGCAGCTCTTGGATAGATTAAAAAATAATCCTTCCAAGAGTAAGTGAGGTTTAACAAAAATCCATGATGTCAGAAACACCAATAAATATGAATTTTGTTAGATATATGTTAGAATATGTATACCTCTTCAAGTTCACTTAAGTGTGTGTGTGTGTGTGTGTGTGTGTGTGTATGTATATGTATATATATATATATATATATAAAACAATTAATACTAATTGCCACACAAAATATTATGTTAAGAGTGCCTCTGAGTAACTGAAGGGCAAAAAACTTTACAGTGATGTCATAATCATCACCAAAATAAGCACTACAAAGTCAGGAAACTCAGAGTTAAGGTTGAACTTAAAATAAATCTAAACATGGTAAGGCATGGAAGTGCAGTTAGGATACCAACACCACCTTAACTCTGCCCTGTAATGACGCCATGAAATAGCTGTACCATTATGATTCTTGTATTTTTGTGTTTGTAGCCCCAAAGTAGGTGAAACTGATTTTTAAACTTTAGGGAGTTTTCATATTTGTTTCCTCATGGTGTCACTACAGGGGAGAATTAAGAGTGATTGGTCTGTAATGCTTGGTTTTGGGATAATCACTACATTCCTGTGACTTACCCTTTTTTTATCCTTCTGTTACTGATCTATAGTATCAACCATAATGCCAGCTTAACTGTTTTTAACTTGGAATTTCCTTGTTTGTTTTTTAATTATTGAAAATTACATGATACTCAGTGGGTGACTCTCCTCGTCTCACAATCATTAATGTTCCCAGTGGGACTGTAGCAGGGGCTGTGTGATGGAATGGGTCAGAAGCTCCTCTGCCATTGACTAACTCAGAGCCAGCCTGATTTCTGCTCAGGTCACAGAGCTGCGGAGGGAGGAGATAGTGGCCTGTACTAACATACAGCCATGGCACTGGTTCTCTCTGGAATGCCAGGAGTTGGGGAGGAGAAGAGGCACTCACTGAGCGCCTCCTGACTTAGGTGGATATGGAATAAAGTTCACAGCTGGAAATGTGGCTGGTAGAGACCAAGCAAGGGGTGCAGCTGAGTAGTAAAGAGACAGTGAAAGGCAGAGGAGAATGTGCAGGGGCAGCCCAGGGATTAATGGTGCAATTCATTCTTCTAACTTGGTGTTTCATTGATTTAGGGTATTTTGACTTGATTGCCTGATGGAGCACACTGGGTGTGCTATAACGGGAGTGCTGTGGGTGGAAGCTCGGAGTACTTTATACACTATTCAGTGACATTCTTATTAAATTGAGTGGGTCAAATTCCACTTGAGTCACTCCTGTATATAAAGCCACAGTAATTCCATGACTCATAACTTCAGCTGAGTTACCCCATATTTACTCTGTAACTGAGAGGACAATCTGTCCTATTTTTTTTATTATTTAGTGTCTTCTTAATTACTTTCATTCCAAACACAATATCTTAGATTTTTTAACTATTTAAATTACTTGTGCCTGTTGCTGTCTTCGGTAGCTTTCTTTGTATGTTAACTTCTCCGTGTAAGAGAATTCCACTTAAATTCCTTCAGTGCTTGACTTTTTCATAGCATAATTTTGTGTCCCCTTGAGCTTGCATTTGACAGTAGCTGGAGTAGCTGCATCTCTCTTCCCCAGTCCCTTTAGAATTTAGTGTATTTCACTGCAGTCCCTCATAAGCTCCTCTTTTCCAAACAATGCAGACCTACTTTCACTAACCTTCTTTGAATATATAAGACCCTGGAGTCCCTGTATCATTCTGGCTGCCCTTTGTTTTGCCTCTTTCCATTTTTATAATAGTCTTCTTATAAGACCAGAACTATGCAGTGTGTTCCAAATGTGGTCTCATTATTTCCTTGTGCCATGTTGGAATAATTTTCTCTGATTTATATACAATGCCTCTGTTTTTTACATGACAGAATTATGTTTGTCTCTTTTTAATTACTGCTTTTAAGAGCTTCACTGAGAAGATGATTTTGAGGTTGGTTACACAGGTTTTAAAATAGTGAGATAATGTAGCTCCCTTGACTTCTGTGGGTGTACTCGAGGTTTACATCCCTGTAAGTGAGACAAGAATCAGGCCTTTCCAATTTTAGAATTCTATTTCTCACAGCACTCAGATTCTTCTGCTTCTCATTGTGTTGTAGCACATCACCATCCAGGATATAAAGCCAGTCTCTTTTCTTGTTTTGTCCTCTAAAGGACACTATGGACTGGGCTGTGACTTTAAATCATGACGTATGGTAGGGTGGGATGCAAATGCATCCCAACTTGGGAGCTGTTCCCAGAGGCCTAATGCTCTGAGAGCATTGTGGGGGCACACAAAGTAGTGCCTACTGCTGCATCCTTTAGGGCAGAGGTCCTTGTGGGGCACACCCCCTAGGGATGACCATCCAGGGAGGCACGGTGGGCCCAGGCCAGCGCCAACAGGGGGCAGGGAGGGAGCGCCACCTAGCCCCTCCCTGCCCCCAGCTCTGCTCCAGTCCCGCCTGCAGCTGCGTGCCCAGCTCCTGGCCCCATCTCAGCCTTGGCGCAGCTCCGCTCCTGGCTCTGCCCCAGACTCGGGCACTGGCCGCAACTCTGTTCCAATCCTGGGGCTGAGACTGGGGCAAGGCTGGGAGTGGAGCCGCACCTGGCCACAGGCCCAGCTGCCAGCCCCTACCGCTGCTCGACTGCGGCTTCGTTGCCCCCCACCCCAGCCTCAGGCCCGCTCCCAGCTCTAGACCCACCCCCAGCTGTGGCCCCAATCTTGGCTCCCTTACCCCTGTCGTGTCCCTCTCTCCAGCTCCGTCTGGGGGTGGGGGGGGGCATGAACAGATAAAGGGGGTGCAACCCTCAAAAGTTTGGGGACTGCTGCTTTAGGGCATAGTTATAGTTAGCATTGTTATTTGTATTGCAGTAGCAGCCCCAGACATAGACTAGAACCTGCATTGTGCTAGGTGCTGTACAAACACAGAATAAAAGATGGTCCTGGCCCCATGGAGTAGTGTGCTGCCTGCTTCAATACTGGCCTACCTCCATGGAAGTTGGCATCTCTTTTGACAACAGAATCCCCCAATCTTTGTGCACTCGCTTCAAATTCTTCCCACGCTGCATGGTGCAGGGGAACCCTCCTGACAGCAGAACTGGCATAGCCTCTGTAGGGCAGGAATAAAGGAGCACAACAGGCCATGGGAGGGGAAAGGTTTCAAACCAGGGTAAGCTTTACAGGTGAAAAGTCATGATTTACACCAATGCACCACATCTACAGTAGGGATCTGCATTGATGCAGTGTAGCTAAAGCCTCAATTTCTCTTAAAGAGAAATGGCTAATTGTGCCAAATTGTGGGATGGATAAATAGGGACTAAGATGACCATCAAACTCACTTACAATTTATGACTGAAGGCAGAATTTAAAGGGTCCCCATCAACTAAAAATTAACATATTGCCAGAGTGATGTAAAGGGGCAATAATGTAAATGAGAATCAGATCTCAATCTTTTTTTTTCAAGTTACTCACTTTGTACATTTGATTGTATTTTGTGTATAATCGCCTTCCCTGTTTCTCCTGTATATTCAGTCATTTTTCCACAGAGATGCAAACACATGGGAGATGCAAATCTAGCAGGGAGTTCGGGGCAAGTGTATTTCCTGATAGTACTTTTAACTTATTTATTAAATTGACTAGGTTTCCTTTAAACTCAGGAATTAAAGATAAAAGACCTTACCTAAACCTCAGCCAATGTATTCAAATTAGCTGCTACAAGTTTCTGATCTCATTTGTCATTTTCCCCCAGAATTCCCAGAGGGATAGATTTGATCGTGACACCTGATTTTGTCAATTTTCATGTGTTCTAATTTTTGTCCTCCCTAAATTTAAGTGAACTTAGAGCTATTTAAGGTTTTAGATTGACCACACCAGAAATTGGAGTTGTGTCCATAGCATGGGCACAGCATAGGTACTAGTGTGGCACACTTTTCACGTACACTGGCATAGCAGTGTGCAGCATAGCCACGGTCTGAAGGAATCACCTCTCGACATGAAAGGGTAACTGAATCTCTATGTCCCGTTAGCTCT